>NW_028270184.1:13030625-13215478 GCF_037043375.1 Chiloscyllium plagiosum | reverse complement strand
CAACACTCTCTCCACACACACACACACCCACACCCTCTCCAACACTCTCTCCCACACACACTCACCCACACCCCTCTCCAACACTCTCTCCCACACACACACACACCCACACCCTCTCCAACACTCTCTCCCATACACACACACCCACACTCCTCTCCAACACTCTCATCCCACACACACTCACACCCACACCCTCTCCAACACTCTCTCCCACACACCACACCCACACCCTCTCCAACACTCTCTCCCACACACACACACACCCACACCCTCTCCAACACTCTCTCCCACACACACACCCACCCACACCCTCTCTCAACACTCTCTCCCACACACAACACACACCCACACCCTCTCCAACACTCTCTCCCACACACACACTCACCCACACCCTCTCCAACACTCTCTCCCCACACACACACACATCCCACACCCTCTCCAACACTCTCTCCCATACACACACACTCACCCACACCCTCTCCAACACTCTCTCCCATCACACACACACACCCACACCCTCTCCAACACTCTCTCCCACACACACACTCACCCACACCCTCTCAACATCTCTCCTACACACACACTCACCATCACTCTCACACTCTCAACACCATCCCTCTCCACACTCTCCACTCACACACCCACCCTCTCCAACACTCTCTCCCACACACACACTCACCCACACCCTCTCAACACTCTCTCCCACACACACACTCACCCACACCTCTCCAACACTCTCTCCCACACCACACACTCACCACACCCTCTCCAACACTCTCTCCATACACACACTCACCCACACCCTCTCGAACACTCTCTCCCACACACACACTCACCCTCACCCTCTCCAACACTCTCTCCCACACACACACTCACCCACACCCTCTCTCAACACTCTCTCCCACACACACACACTCACCCACACCCTCTCGAACACTCTCTCCCACACACACACTCACCCACACCCTCTCCAACACTCTCTCCCACACACACACTCACCCACACCCTCTCCAACACTCTCTCCCATACACACACTCACCCACACCCTCTCAACACTCTCTCCCACACACACACTCACCCACACCCTCTCCAACACTCTCTCCCTCACACACATCACCACACCCTCTCAACATCTCTCTCCCACACACACACTCACCCACACCCTCTCAACACTCTCTCCCACACACACTCACCCACACCCTCTCCAACACTCTCTCTCCACCACACACCTCTCACACTCCCACACACACCTCACACACCTCTCCAACTCTCTCTCCCACACACACGCACACCCACACCCTCTCCAACACTCTCTCCACACACACGCACACCACACCCTCTCCAACACTCTCTCCCCCACACACACACTCACACCTCCCTCTCCAACACTCTCTCCCCCACACACACACCCACACCCTCTCCAACACTCTCTCCCACACACACGCACACCCACACCCCTCTCAACACTCTCTCCCCACACACACACTCACCCACACCCTCTCCAACACTCTCTCCCCCCACACACACACATCACACACACAATCTCACTCTCTCCTGTACCAACCTCCAATCTCTCACCGACACCCACCGATCGTTTCCCCAACCACACCCACTCTCTCACCCACACCCTCTCTCTTACCTCCTCCCTCACCCTCAACCATCTCTCATGCTGCGAATCACCCAATCGCTCACCCCCTCCCTGACCCTCACGCCCACCCTCACTCCAATCTCCCGCCCCACATGTCGTCCCTCACCTGCCCCCCAAACTCAACCCAATCCCTCACCCCACACTCTCCGCTACTGTCACTACACTACCGCACTCCCCCACAGCCCCAAATATTCTCCCCCCCCGTCCCTCGCCCCCTCTTTTACCCTCACCCTCGTGCTCACACTCCCACCCTCAACCACACACTCCTCCACGAGGGGGGTGAGTGCCCACCTCCCCCCATACCCCTCCATGTCCCCCGTTTCCCAGACTGCCCTGGGATTCACCTTTCCCGCTCTCCCTCGCCCAGGTATTACTCAGTCTGTGCTGTTTACCTGACAGGGGACAGACAGCTCACCCCCCTGATACCCGTGGGCAGGTACCCGGTCACCCCTCCACTGCCAGACCATGCTGGGGCCCCGCCCCCATCACCTGCCCCCGTGCGGAACATCATCTTCAGTGGCACAGCGGGCGCGCCCGCTCGCCAATTCCTCAGAGCCCCGGCCACCCCCCCCCCCCCCCCCCCCCCCCCCGGTGCGTACTCCCAATTCCGGGGCTCACCCAGTGGGAATCGGATCAGGAGCCGACTGCAGCCTCCCCCAGGAATCGCCCCCTCGGTATTCCGGCCGGGACGTGGTCACCAGTCTCCGGACTCGGGCGGGCACTGCCTGCGTTGGGAGGCACAGGTTACAGTGAGGGGACTCACCGGCATCTCACACCGTCCCCCACCCAAACACACTGTCACCCAAACAGCCTCCCACAGACCCACCCTCACCCTCAGACCCACCCTCACCCTCGGATCCACCCTCACCCTCAGACCCACCCTCACCCTCGGACCCACCCTCACCCGCAGACCCACCCTCACCCTCAGACCCACCCTCACCCTCGGACCCACCCTCACCCTCAGACCCACCCTCACCCTCGGACCCTCCCTCACCCTCGGACCCACCCTCACCCTCAGACCCACCCTCACCCTCGGACCCTCCCTCACCCTCGGACCCACCCTCACCCTCGGACCCACCCTCACCCTCGGACCCTCCCTCACCCTCGGACCCACCCTCACCCTCGGACCCACCCTCACCCTCGGACCCTCCCTCAACCGCAGACCCACCCCTCACCACGCAGACCCACCCTCACCCTCGGACCCTCCCTCACCCGCAGACCCACCCTCACCCGCAGACCCACCCTCACCCGCAGACCCACCCTCACCCTCGGACCCTCTCTCACCCTCGGACCCACCCTCACCCTCGGACCCTCCCTCACCCTCGGACCCTCCCTCACCCTCGCCCCCACCCTCACCCTCGGACTCACCCTCACCCTCAGACCCACCCTCACCCTCAGACCCACCCTCACCCGCAGACCCACCCTCACCCTCGGACCCACCCTCACCCGCAGACCCACCCTCACCCGCAGACCCACCCTCGCCCGCAGACCCACCCTCGCCCGCAGACCCACCCTCACCCTCGGACCCACCCTCACCCGCAGACCCACCCTCACCCGCAGACCCACCCTCACCCGCGGACCCACCCTCACCCTCGGACCCACCCTCACCCTCGGACCCTCCCTCACCCTCGGACCCACCCACACCCTCGGAACCTCCCTCACCCTCGGACCCACCCTCACCCGCAGACCCACCCTCACCCTCGGACCCACCCTCACCCTCGGACCCACCCTCACCCTCGGACCCTCCATCACCCTCGGACCCACCCTCACCCTCGGACCCTCCCTCACCCTCGGACCCAACCTCACCCTCGGACCCTCCCTCACCCTCGCCCGCTCCCTCACCCTCGGACCCACCCTCACCCTCGGACCCTCCATCACCCTCGGACCCACCCTCACCCTCGGACCCTCCCTCACCCTCGGACCCACCCTCACCCGCAGACCCACCCTCGCCCTCGGACCCACCCTCACCCTCGGACCCACCCTCACCCTCGGACCCTCCATCACCCTCGGACCCACCCTCACCCTCGGACCCTCCCTCACCCTCGGACCCAACCTCACCCTCGGACCGTCCCTCACCCTCGCCCGCTCCCTCACCCTCGGACCCTCCCTCACCCTCGGACCCTCCCTCACCCTCGGACCCACCCTCACCCTCGGACCCACCCTCACCCTCGGACCCACCCTCACACTCGGACCCTCCCTCACCCTCGGACCCACCCTCACCCTCGGACCCTCCCTCAACCTCGGACCCTCTCTCACCCTCGGACCCTCTCTCACCCTCGGACCCACCATCACCCTCGGACCCTCCCTCACCCTCGGACCCTCCCTCACCCTCGGACCCACCCTCACCCTCGGACCCTCCCTCACCCTCGGACCCACACTCACCCTCGGACCCTCCCTCACCCTCGGACCCTCCCTCACCCTCGGACCCACCCTCACCCTCGGACCCTCCCTCACCCTCGGACCCACCCTCACCCTCGGACCCTCCCTCCCCCTCGGACCCACCCTCACCCTCGGACCCTCCCTCACCCTCGGACCCTCCCTCACCCTCGGACCCACCCTCACCCTCGGACCCTCTCTCACCCTCGGACCCACCCTCACCCTCGGACCCACCCTCACCCTCGGACCCTCCCTCACTCTCGGACCCTCCCTCACCCTCGGACCCACCCTCACCCTCGGACCCTCCCTCACCCGCAGACCCTCCCTCACCCTCGGACCCTCCCTCACCCTCGGACCCACCCTCACCCTCGGACCCTCCCTCACCCTCGGACCCACCCTCACCCTCGGACCCTCCCTCACCCTCGGACCCACCCTCACTCGGACCCTCCCTCACCCTCGGAACCTTTCTCACCCTCGGACCCACCCTCACCCTCGGACCCTCCCTCACCCTCGGACCCTCCCTCACCCTCGGACCCTCCCTCACCCTCGGACCCTCCCTCACCCTCGGACCCACCCTCACCCGCAGACCCACCCTCACCCTCGGAACCTCCCTCACCCGCAGACCCACCCTCACCCTCGGACCCTCCCTCACCCGCAGACCCACCCTCACCCTCAGACCCACCCTCACCCTCGGACCCTCCCTCACCCTCGGACCCTCCCTCACCCGCAGACCCACCCTCACCCTCGGACCCTCCCTCACCCGCAGACCCACCCTCACCCTCGGACCCTCCCTCACCCTTGGACCCACCCTCACCCTCGGACCCTCCCTCACCCTCGGACCCTCCCTCACCCTCGGACCCACCCTCACCCTCGGACCCTCCCTCACCCTCGGACACTCCCTCACCCTCGGACCCTCCCTCACCCTCGGACCCACCCTCACCCTCGGACCCTCCCTCACCCTCGGACCCTCCCTCCTCCTCGGACCCTCCCTCACCCTCGGACCCACCCTCACCCTCGGACCCTCACTGACCCTCGGACCCTCCCTCACCCTCGGACCCACCCTCACCCTCGGACCCTCCCTCACCCTCGGACCCACCCTCACCCTCGGACCCTCTCTCACCCTCGGACCCTCCCTCACCCTCGGACCCTCCCTCACCCTCGGACCCACCCTCACCCTCGGACCCTCACTGACCCTCGGACCCTCCCTCAACCTCGGACCCACCCTCACCCTCGGACCCTCTCACACCCTCGGACACTACCTCACCCTCGGACCCAACCTCACCCTCGGACCCACCATCACCCTCGGACCCTCTCTCACCCGCGGACCCTCCCTCACCCTCGGACCCTCCCTCACCCTCGGACCCTCCCTCACCCTCGGACCCACCCTCACCCTCGGACCCTCCCTCACCCTCGGACCCTCCCTCACTCTCGGACCCTCCCTCACCCTCGGACCCACCCTCACCCTCGGACCCTCCCTCACCCGCAGACCCTCCCTCACCCTCGGACCCTCCCTCACCCTCGGACCCACCCTCACCCTCGGACCCACCCTCACACTCGGACCCTCCCTCACCCGCAGACCCTCCCTCACCCTCGGACCCACCCTCACCCTCGGACCCTCCCTCACCCTCGGACCCACCCTCACCCTCGGACCCTCCCTCACCCTCGGAACCTTTCTCACCCTCGGACCCACCCTCACCCTCGGACCCTCCCTCACCCTCGGACCCACCCTCAACCTCGGACCCTCCCTCACCCTCGGACCCTCCCTCACCCGCAGACCCACCCTCACCCTCGGAACCTCCCTCACCCGCAGACCCAGCCTCACCCTCGGACCCTCCCTCACCCGCAGACCCACCCTCACCCTCAGACCCACCCTCACCCTCGGACCCTCCCTCACCCTCGGACCCGCCCTCACCCGCAGACCCACCCTCACCCTCGGACCCTCCCTCACCCGCAGACCCACCCTCACCCTCGGACCCTCCCTCACCCTTGGACCCACCCTCACCCTCGGACCCTCCCTCACCCTCGGACCCTCCCTCACCCTCGGACCCACCCTCACCCTCGGACCCTCCCTCACCCTCGGACACTCCCTCACCCTCGGACACTCCCTCACCCTCGGACCCTCCCTCACCCTCGGAGCCACCCTCACCCTCGGACCCTCCCTCACCCTCGGACCCTCCCTCCTCCTCGGACCCTCCCTCACCCTCGGACCCACCCTCACCCTCGGACCCTCACTGACCCTCGGACCCTCCCTCACCCTCGGACCCACCCTCACCCTCGGACCCACCCTCACCCTCGGACCCTCCCTCACCCTCGGACCCACCCTCACCCTCGGACCCTCTCTCACCCTCGGACCCTCCCTCACCCTCGGACCCTCCCTCACCCTCGGACCCACCCTCACCCTCGGACCCTCACTGACCCTCGGACCCTCCCTCAACCTCGGACCCACCCTCACCCTCGGACCCTCTCTCACCCTCGGACACTACCTCACCCTCGGACCCAACCTCACCCTCGGACCCACCCTCACCCTCGGACCCTCTCTCACCCGCGGACCCTCCCTCACCCTCGGACCCTCCCTCACCCACAGACCCACCCTCACCCTCGGACCCTCCCTCAACCTCGGACCCTCCCTCATCCTCGGACCCTCCCTTACTCTCGGACCCTCCCTCACCCACAGACCCACCCTCACTCTCGGACCCACTCTCACCCTCGGACCCTCCCTCACCTTCGGACCCTCCCTCATCCTCGGACCCTCCCTCATCCTCGGACCCTCCCTCACCCTCGGACCCTCCCTCACCCTCGGACCCACCCTCACCCTCGGACCCTCCCTCACCCTCAGACCCACCCTCACCCGCAGACCCACACTCACCCTCGGACCCTCCCTCACCCTCGGACCCACCCTCACCCTCGGACCCACCCTCACCCTCGGACCCTCCCTCACCCTCGGACCCTCCCTCACCCTCGGACCCACCCTCACCCTCGGACCCTCTCTCACCCTCGGACCCACCCTCACCCTCGGACCCTCCCTCACCCTCGCCCCCACCCTCACCCTCGGACTCACCCTCACCCTCAGACCCACCCTCACCCTCAGACCCACCCTCACCCGCAGACCCACCCTCACCCGCAGACCCACCCTCACCCTCGGACCCACCCTCACCCGCAGACCCACCCTCACCCGCAGACCCACCCTCGCCCGCAGACCCACCCTCGCCCGCAGACCCACCCTCACCCTCGGACCCACCCTCACCCGCAGACCCACCCTCACCCGCAGACCCACCCTCACCCGCGGACCCACCCTCACCCTCGGACCCACCCTCACCCTCGGACCCTCCCTCACCCTCGGACCCACCCACACCCTCGGAACCTCCCTCACCCTCGGACCCACCCTCACCCGCAGACCCACCCTCACCCTCGGACCCACCCTCACCCTCGGACCCACCCTCACCCTCGGACCCTCCATCACCCTCGGACCCACCCTCACCCTCGGACCCTCCCTCACCCTCGGACCCAACCTCACCCTCGGACCCTCCCTCACCCTCAGACCCACCCTCACCCGCAGACCCACACTCACCCTCGGACCCTCCCTCACCCTCGGACCCACCCTCACCCTCGGACCCACCCTCACCCTCGGACCCTCCCTCACCCTCGGACCCTCCCTCACCCTCGGACCCACCCTCACCCTCGGACCCTCTCTCACCCTCGGACCCACCCTCACCCTCGGACCCTCCCTCACCCTCGCCCCCACCCTCACCCTCGGACTCACCCTCACCCTCAGACCCACCCTCACCCTCAGACCCACCCTCACCCGCAGACCCACCCTCACCCGCAGACCCACCCTCACCCTCGGACCCACCCTCACCCGCAGACCCACCCTCACCCGCAGACCCACCCTCGCCCGCAGACCCACCCTCGCCCGCAGACCCACCCTCACCCTCGGACCCACCCTCACCCGCAGACCCACCCTCACCCGCAGACCCACCCTCACCCGCGGACCCACCCTCACCCTCGGACCCACCCTCACCCTCGGACCCTCCCTCACCCTCGGACCCACCCACACCCTCGGAACCTCCCTCACCCTCGGACCCACCCTCACCCGCAGACCCACCCTCACCCTCGGACCCACCCTCACCCTCGGACCCACCCTCACCCTCGGACCCTCCATCACCCTCGGACCCACCCTCACCCTCGGACCCTCCCTCACCCTCGGACCCAACCTCACCCTCGGACCCTCCCTCACCCTCGCCCGCTCCCTCACCCTCGGACCCACCCTCACCCTCAGACCCTCCATCACCCTCGGACCCACCCTCACCCTCGGACCCTCCCTCACCCTCGGACCCACCCTCACCCGCAGACCCACCCTCGCCCTCGGACCCACCCTCACCCTCGGACCCACCCTCACCCTCGGACCCTCCATCACCCTCGGACCCACCCTCACCCTCGGACCCTCCCTCACCCTCGGACCCAACCTCACCCTCGGACCGTCCCTCACCCTCGCCCGCTCCCTCACCCTCGGACCCTCCCTCACCCTCGGACCCACCCTCACCCTCGGACCCACCCTCACCCTCGGACCCACCCTCACACTCGGACCCTCCCTCACCCTCGGACCCACCCTCACCCTCGGACCCTCCCTCAACCTCGGACCCTCTCTCACCCTCGGACCCTCTCTCACCCTCGGACCCACCCTCACCCTCGGACCCTCCCTCACCCTCGGACCCTCCCTCACCCTCGGACCCACCCTCACCCTCGGACCCTCCCTCACCCTCGGACCCACCCTCACCCTCGGACCCTCCCTCACCCTCGGACCCTCCCTCACCCTCGGACCCACCCTCACCCTCGGACCCTCCCTCACCCTCGGACCCACCCTCACCCTCGGACCCTCCCTCCCCCTCGGACCCACCCTCACCCTCGGACCCTCCCTCACCCTCGGACCCTCCCTCACCCTCGGACCCACCCTCACCCTCGGACCCTCTCTCACCCTCGGACCCACCCTCACCCTCGGACCCTCTCTCACCCTCGGACCCACCCTCACCCTCGGACCCACCCTCACCCTCGGACCCTCCCTCACCCTCGGACCCACCCTCACCCTCGGACCCTCCCTCACCCTCGAACCCACCCTCACCCTCGGACCCTTCCTCACCCGCAGACCCACCCTCACCCTCGGACCCTCCCTCACCCTCGGACCCACCCTCACCCTCGGACCCTCCCTCACCCTCGGACCCACCCTCACCCTCGGACCCTCCCTCACCCTCGGACCCTCCCTCACCCTCGGACCCTCTCTCACTCTCGGACCCTCCCTCACTCTCGGACCCTCCCTCACCCTCGGACCCACCCTCACCCTCGGACCCTCCCTCACCCGCAGACCCTCCCTCACCCTCGGACCCTCCCTCACCCTCGGACCCACCCTCACCCTCGGACCCTCCCTCACCCTCGGACCCACCCTCACCCTCGGACCCTCCCTCACCCTCGGACCCACCCTCACTCGGACCCTCCCTCACCCTCGGAACCTTTCTCACCCTCGGACCCACCCTCACCCTCGGACCCTCCCTCACCCTCGGACCCACCCTCAACCTCGGACCCTCCCTCACCCTCGGACCCTCCCTCACCCGCAGACCCACCCTCACCCTCGGAACCTCCCTCACCCGCAGACCCACCCTCACCCTCGGACCCTCCCTCACCCGCAGACCCACCCTCACCCTCAGACCCACCCTCACCCTCGGACCCTCCCTCACCCTCGGACCCTCCCTCACCCGCAGACCCACCCTCACCCTCGGACCCTCCCTCACCCGCAGACCCACCCTCACCCTCGGACCCTCCCTCACCCTTGGACCCACCCTCACCCTCGGACCCTCCCTCACCCTCGGACCCTCCCTCACCCTCAGACCCACCCTCACCCTCGGACCCTCCCTCACCCTCGGACACTCCCTCACCCTCGGACCCTCCCTCACCCTCGGACCCTCCCTCCTCCTCGGACCCTCCCTCACCCTCGGACCCACCCTCACCCTCGGACCCTCACTGACCCTCGGACCCTCCCTCACCCTCGGACCCACCCTCACCCTCGGACCCACCCTCACCCTCGGACCCTCCCTCACCCTCGGACCCACCCTCACCCTCGGACCCTCTCTCACCCTCGGACCCTCCCTCACCCTCGGACCCTCCCTCACCCTCGGACCCACCCTCACCCTCGGACCCTCACTGACCCTCGGACCCTCCCTCAACCTCGGACCCACCCTCACCCTCGGACCCTCTCTCACCCTCGGACACTACCTCACCCTCGGACCCAACCTCACCCTCGGACCCACCCTCACCCTCGGACCCTCTCTCACCCGCGGACCCTCCCTCACCCTCGGACCCTCCCTCACCCTCGGACCCTCCCTCACCCACAGACCCACCCTCACCCTCGGACCCTCCCTCACCCACAGACCCACCCTCACCCTCGGACCCTCCCTCACCCTCGGACCCACCCTCACCCTCGGACCCACCCTCACCCTCGGACCCACCCTCACCCTCGGACCCACCCTCACCCTCGGACCCTCCCTCACCCTCGAACCCACCCTCACCCTCGGACCCTTCCTCACCCGCAGACCCACCCTCACCCTCGGACCCTCCCTCACCCTCGGACCCACCCTCACCCTCGGACCCTCCCTCACCCTCGGACCCACCCTCACCCTCGGACCCTCCCTCACCCTCGGACCCTCCCTCACCCTCGGACCCTCCCTCACTCTCGGACCCTCCCTCACCCTCGGACCCACCCTCACCCTCGGACCCTCCCTCACCCGCAGACCCTCCCTCACCCTCGGACCCTCCCTCACCCTCGGACCCACCCTCACCCTCGGACCCTCCCTCACCCTCGGACCCACCCTCACCCGCAGACCCTCCCTCACCCTCGGACCCTCCCTCACCCTCGGACCCACCCTCACCCTCGGACCCTCCCTCACCCTCGGACCCACCCTCACCCTCGGACCCTCCCTCACCCTCGGAACCTTTCTCACCCTCGGACCCACCCTCACCCTCGGACCCTCCCTCACCCTCGGACCCACCCTCAACCTCGGACCCTCCCTCACCCTCGGACCCTCCCTCACCCGCAGACCCACCCTCACCCTCGGAACCTCCCTCACCCGCAGACCCACCCTCACCCTCGGACCCTCCCTCACCCGCAGACCCACCCTCACCCTCAGACCCACCCTCACCCTCGGACCCTCCCTCACCCTCGGACCCGCCCTCACCCGCAGACCCACCCTCACCCTCGGACCCTCCCTCACCCGCAGACCCACCCTCACCCTCGGACCCTCCCTCACCCTTGGACCCACCCTCACCCTCGGACCCTCCCTCACCCTCGGACCCTCCCTCACCCTCGGACCCACCCTCACCCTCGGACCCTCCCTCACCCTCGGACACTCCCTCACCCTCGGACACTCCCTCACCCTCGGACCCTCCCTCACCCTCGGAGCCACCCTCACCCTCGGACCCTCCCTCACCCTCGGACCCTCCCTCCTCCTCGGACCCTCCCTCACCCTCGGACCCACCCTCACCCTCGGACCCTCACTGACCCTCGGACCCTCCCTCACCCTCGGACCCACCCTCACCCTCGGACCCACCCTCACCCTCGGACCCTCCCTCACCCTCGGACCCACCCTCACCCTCGGACCCTCTCTCACCCTCGGACCCTCCCTCACCCTCGGACCCTCCCTCACCCTCGGACCCACCCTCACCCTCGGACCCTCACTGACCCTCGGACCCTCACTCAACCTCGGACCCACCCTCACCCTCGGACCCTCTCTCACCCTCGGACACTACCTCACCCTCGGACCCAACCTCACCCTCGGACCCACCCTCACCCTCGGACCCTCTCTCACCCGCGGACCCTCCCTCACCCTCGGACCCTCCCTCACCCACAGACCCACCCTCACCCTCGGACCCTCCCTCACCCTCGGACCCTCCCTCATCCTCGGACCCTCCCTTACTCTCGGACCCTCCCTCACCCACAGACCCACCCTCACTCTCGGACCCACTCTCACCCTCGGACCCTCCCTCACCTTCGGACCCTCCCTCATCCTCGGACCCTCCCTCATCCTCGGACCCTCCCTCACCCTCGGACCCTCCCTCACCCTCGGACCCACCCTCACCCTCGGACCCTCCCTCACCCTCAGACCCACCCTCACCCTCGGACACTCCCTCACCCTCGGATCCACCCTCACCCTCGGACCCTCCCTCACTCTTGGACCCTCCCTCATCCTCGGACCCTCCCTCACCCTCGGACCCTCCCTCATCCTCGGATCCTCCCTCATCCTCGGACCCTCCCTCACCCTCGGACCCACCCTCACCCTCGGACCCTCCCTCATCCTCGGACCCTCCCTCACCCTCAGACCCACCCTCAACCTCGGACCCACCCTCACCCTCGGACCCTCCCTCACCATCGGACCCACCCTCACCCTCGGACCCTCCCTCATCCTCGGACCCTCCCTCACCCTCAGACCCACCCTCACCCTCGGACCCACCCTCACCCTCGGACCCTCCCTCACCATCGGACCCACCCTCACCCTCGGACCCTCCCTCACTCTTGGACCCTCCCTCATCCTCGGACCCTCCCTCACCCTCGGACCCTCCCTCATCCTCGGATCCTCCCACATCCTCGGACCCTCCCTCACCCTCGGACCCACCCTCACCCTCGGACCCTCCCTCATCCTCGGACCCTCCCTCACCCTCAGACCCACCCTCACCCTCGGACCCACCCTCACCCTCGGACCCTCCCTCACCCTCGGACCCAACCTCACCCTCGGACCCTCCCTCACCCTCGCCCGCTCCCTCACCCTCGGACCCACCCTCACCCTCAGACCCTCCATCACCCTCGGACCCACCCTCACCCTCGGACCCTCCCTCACCCTCGGACCCACCCTCACCCGCAGACCCACCCTCGCCCTCGGACCCACCCTCACCCTCGGACCCACCCTCACCCTCGGACCCTCCATCACCCTCGGACCCACCCTCACCCTCGGACCCTCCCTCACCCTCGGACCCAACCTCACCCTCGGACCGTCCCTCACCCTCGCCCGCTCCCTCACCCTCGGACCCTCCCTCACCCTCGGACCCTTCCTCACCCTCGGACCCACCCTCACCCTCGGACCCTCCCTCACCCTCGGACCCACCCTCACACTCGGACCCTCCCTCACCCTCGGACCCACCCTCACCCTCGGACCCTCCCTCAACCTCGGACCCTCTCTCACCCTCGGACCCTCTCTCACCCTCGGACCCACCCTCACCCTCGGACCCTCCCTCACCCTCGGACCCTCCCTCACCCTCGGACCCACCCTCACCCTCGGACCCTCCCTCACCCTCGGACCCACCCTCACCCTCGGACCCTCCCTCACCCTCGGACCCTCCCTCACCCTCGGACCAACCCTCACCCTCGGACCCTCCCTCACCCTCGGACCCACCCTCACCCTCGGACCCTCCCTCCCCCTCGGACCCACCCTCACCCTCGGACCCTCCCTCACCCTCGGACCCTCCCTCACCCTCGGACCCACCCTCACCCTCGGACCCTCTCTCACCCTCGGACCCACCCTCACCCTCGGACCCACCCTCACCCTCGGACCCTCCCTCACCCTCGGACCCACCCTCACCCTCGGACCCTCCCTCACCCTCGAACCCACCCTCACCCTCGGACCCTTCCTCACCCGCAGACCCACCCTCACCCTCGGACCCTCCCTCACCCTCGGACCCACCCTCACCCTCGGACCCTCCCTCACCCTCGGACCCACCCTCACCCTCGGACCCTCCCTCACCCTCGGACCCTCCCTCACCCTCGGACCCTCTCTCACTCTCGGACCCTCCCTCACTCTCGGACCCTCCCTCACCCTCGGACCCACCCTCACCCTCGGACCCTCCCTCACCCGCAGACCCTCCCTCACCCTCGGACCCTCCCTCACCCGCAGACCCACCCTCACCCTCGGACCCTCCCTCACCCTTGGACCCACCCTCACCCTCGGACCCTCCCTCACCCTCGGACCCTCCCTCACCCTCGGACCCACCCTCACCCTCGGACCCTCCCTCACCCTCGGACACTCCCTCACCCTCGGACACTCCCTCACCCTCGGACCCTCCCTCACCCTCGGAGCCACCCTCACCCTCGGACCCTCCCTCACCCTCGGACCCTCCCTCCTCCTCGGACCCTCCCTCACCCTCGGACCCACCCTCACCCTCGGACCCTCACTGACCCTCGGACCCTCCCTCACCCTCGGACCCACCCTCACCCTCGGACCCACCCTCACCCTCGGACCCTCCCTCACCCTCGGACCCACCCTCACCCTCGGACCCTCTCTCACCCTCGGACCCTCCCTCACCCTCGGACCCTCCCTCACCCTCGGACCCACCCTCACCCTCGGACCCTCACTGACCCTCGGACCCTCACTCAACCTCGGACCCACCCTCACCCTCGGACCCTCTCTCACCCTCGGACACTACCTCACCCTCGGACCCAACCTCACCCTCGGACCCACCCTCACCCTCGGACCCTCTCTCACCCGCGGACCCTCCCTCACCCTCGGACCCTCCCTCACCCACAGACCCACCCTCACCCTCGGACCCTCCCTCACCCTCGGACCCTCCCTCATCCTCGGACCCTCCCTTACTCTCGGACCCTCCCTCACCCACAGACCCACCCTCACTCTCGGACCCACTCTCACCCTCGGACCCTCCCTCACCTTCGGACCCTCCCTCATCCTCGGACCCTCCCTCATCCTCGGACCCTCCCTCACCCTCGGACCCTCCCTCACCCTCGGACCCACCCTCACCCTCGGACCCTCCCTCACCCTCAGACCCACCCTCACCCTCGGACACTCCCTCACCCTCGGATCCACCCTCACCCTCGGACCCTCCCTCACTCTTGGACCCTCCCTCATCCTCGGACCCTCCCTCACCCTCGGACCCTCCCTCATCCTCGGATCCTCCCTCATCCTCGGACCCTCCCTCACCCTCGGACCCACCCTCACCCTCGGACCCTCCCTCATCCTCGGACCCTCCCTCACCCTCAGACCCACCCTCACCCTCGGACCCACCCTCACCCTCGGACCCTCCCTCACCATCGGACCCACCCTCACCCTCGGACCCTCCCTCATCCTCGGACCCTCCCTCACCCTCAGACCCACCCTCACCCTCGGACCCACCCTCACCCTCGGACCCTCCCTCACCATCGGACCCACCCTCACCCTCGGACCCTCCCTCACTCTTGGACCCTCCCTCATCCTCGGACCCTCCCTCACCCTCGGACCCTCCCTCATCCTCGGATCCTCCCACATCCTCGGACCCTCCCTCACCCTCGGACCCACCCTCACCCTCGGACCCTCCCTCATCCTCGGACCCTCCCTCACCCTCAGACCCACCCTCACCCTCGGACCCACCCTCACCCTCGGACCCTCCCTCACCCTCGGACCCAACCTCACCCTCGGACCCTCCCTCACCCTCGCCCGCTCCCTCACCCTCGGACCCACCCTCACCCTCAGACCCTCCATCACCCTCGGACCCACCCTCACCCTCGGACCCTCCCTCACCCTCGGACCCACCCTCACCCGCAGACCCACCCTCGCCCTCGGACCCACCCTCACCCTCGGACCCACCCTCACCCTCGGACCCTCCATCACCCTCGGACCCACCCTCACCCTCGGACCCTCCCTCACCCTCGGACCCAACCTCACCCTCGGACCGTCCCTCACCCTCGCCCGCTCCCTCACCCTCGGACCCTCCCTCACCCTCGGACCCTTCCTCACCCTCGGACCCACCCTCACCCTCGGACCCTCCCTCACCCTCGGACCCACCCTCACACTCGGACCCTCCCTCACCCTCGGACCCACCCTCACCCTCGGACCCTCCCTCAACCTCGGACCCTCTCTCACCCTCGGACCCTCTCTCACCCTCGGACCCACCCTCACCCTCGGACCCTCCCTCACCCTCGGACCCTCCCTCACCCTCGGACCCACCCTCACCCTCGGACCCTCCCTCACCCTCGGACCCACCCTCACCCTCGGACCCTCCCTCACCCTCGGACCCTCCCTCACCCTCGGACCAACCCTCACCCTCGGACCCTCCCTCACCCTCGGACCCACCCTCACCCTCGGACCCTCCCTCCCCCTCGGACCCACCCTCACCCTCGGACCCTCCCTCACCCTCGGACCCTCCCTCACCCTCGGACCCACCCTCACCCTCGGACCCTCTCTCACCCTCGGACCCACCCTCACCCTCGGACCCACCCTCACCCTCGGACCCTCCCTCACCCTCGGACCCACCCTCACCCTCGGACCCTCCCTCACCCTCGAACCCACCCTCACCCTCGGACCCTTCCTCACCCGCAGACCCACCCTCACCCTCGGACCCTCCCTCACCCTCGGACCCACCCTCACCCTCGGACCCTCCCTCACCCTCGGACCCACCCTCACCCTCGGACCCTCCCTCACCCTCGGACCCTCCCTCACCCTCGGACCCTCTCTCACTCTCGGACCCTCCCTCACTCTCGGACCCTCCCTCACCCTCGGACCCACCCTCACCCTCGGACCCTCCCTCACCCGCAGACCCTCCCTCACCCTCGGACCCTCCCTCACCCTCGGACCCACCCTCACCCTCGGACCCTCCCTCACCCTCGGACCCACCCTCACCCTCGGACCCTCCCTCACCCTCGGACCCACCCTCACTCGGACCCTCCCTCACCCTCGGAACCTTTCTCACCCTCGGACCCACCCTCACCCTCGGACCCTCCCTCACCCTCGGACACACCCTCAACCTCGGACCCTCCCTCACCCTCGGACCCTCCCTCACCCGCAGACCCACCCTCACCCTCGGAACCTCCCTCACCCGCAGACCCACCCTCACCCTCGGACACTCCCTCACCCTCGGACACTCCCTCACCCTCGGACCCTCCCTCACCCTCGGAGCCACCCTCACCCTCGGACCCTCCCTCACCCTCGGACCCTCCCTCCTCCTCGGACCCTCCCTCACCCTCGGACCCACCCTCACCCTCGGACCCTCACTGACCCTCGGACCCTCCCTCACCCTCGGACCCACCCTCACCCTCGGACCCACCCTCACCCTCGGACCCTCCCTCACCCTCGGACCCACCCTCACCCTCGGACCCTCTCTCACCCTCGGACCCTCCCTCACCCTCGGACCCTCCCTCACCCTCGGACCCACCCTCACCCTCGGACCCTCACTGACCCTCGGACCCTCCCTCAACCTCGGACCCACCCTCACCCTCGGACCCTCTCTCACCCTCGGACACTACCTCACCCTCGGACCCAACATCACCCTCGGACCCACCCTCACCCTCGGACCCTCTCTCACCCGCGGACCCTCCCTCACCCTCGGACCCTCCCTCACCCACAGACCCACCCTCACCCTCGGACCCTCCCTCACCCTCGGACCCTCCCTCATCCTCGGACCCTCCCTTACTCTCGGACCCTCCCTCACCCACAGACCCACCCTCACTCTCGGACCCACTCTCACCCTCGGACCCTCCCTCACCTTCGGACCCTCCCTCATCCTCGGACCCTCCCTCATCCTCGGACCCTCCCTCACCCTCGGACCCTCCCTCACCCTCGGACCCACCCTCACCCTCGGACCCTCCCTCACCCTCAGACCCACCCTCACCCTCGGACACTCCCTCACCCTCGGATCCACCCTCACCCTCGGACCCTCCCTCACTCTTGGACCCTCCCTCATCCTCGGACCCTCCCTCACCCTCGGACCCTCCCTCATCCTCGGATCCTCCCTCATCCTCGGACCCTCCCTCACCCTCGGACCCACCCTCACCCTCGGACCCTCCCTCATCCTCGGACCCTCCCTCACCCTCAGACCCACCCTCACCCTCGGACCCACCCTCACCCTCGGACCCTCCCTCACCATCGGACCCACCCTCACCCTCGGACCCTCCCTCATCCTCGGACCCTCCCTCACCCTCAGACCCACCCTCACCCTCGGACCCACCCTCACCCTCGGACCCTCCCTCACCATCGGACCCACCCTCACCCTCGGACCCTCCCTCACTCTTGGACCCTCCCTCATCCTCGGACCCTCCCTCACCCTCGGACCCTCCCTCATCCTCGGATCCTCCCTCATCCTCGGACCCTCCCTCACCCTCGGACCCACCCTCACCCTCGGACCCTCCCTCATCCTCGGACCCTCCCTCACCCTCAGACCCACCCTCACCCTCGGACCCACCCTCACCCTCGGACCCTCCTTCACCCTCGGACCCAACCTCACCCTCGGACCCTCCCTCACCCTCGCCCGCTCCCTCACCCTCGGACCCACCCTCACCCTCAGACCCTCCATCACCCTCGGACCCACCCTCACCCTCGGACCCTCCCTCACCCTCGGACCCACCCTCACCCGCAGACCCACCCTCGCCCTCGGACCCACCCTCACCCTCGGACCCACCCTCACCCTCGGACCCTCCATCACCCTCGGACCCACCCTCACCCTCGGACCCTCCCTCACCCTCGGACCCAACCTCACCCTCGGACCGTCCCTCACCCTCGCCCGCTCCCTCACCCTCGGACCCTCCCTCACCCTCGGACCCTCCCTCACCCTCGGACCCACCCTCACCCTCGGACCCTCCCTCACCCTCGGACCCACCCTCACACTCGGACCCTCCCTCACCCTCGGACCCACCCTCACCCTCGGACCCTCCCTCAACCTCGGACCCTCTCTCACCCTCGGACCCTCTCTCACCCTCGGACCCACCCTCACCCTCGGACCCTCCCTCACCCTCGGACCCTCCCTCACCCTCGGACCCACCCTCACCCTCGGACCCTCCCTCACCCTCGGACCCACCCTCACCCTCGGACCCTCCCTCACCCTCGGACCCTCCCTCACCCTCGGACCCACCCTCACCCTCGGACCCTCCCTCACCCTCGGACCCACCCTCACCCTCGGACCCTCCCTCCCCCTCGGACCCACCCTCACCCTCGGACCCTCCCTCACCCTCGGACCCTCCCTCACCCTCGGACCCACCCTCACCCTCGGACCCTCTCTCACCCTCGGACCCACCCTCACCCTCGGACCCACCCTCACCCTCGGACCCTCCCTCACCCTCGGACCCACCCTCACCCTCGGACCCTCCCTCACCCTCGAACCCACCCTCACCCTCGGACCCTTCCTCACCCGCAGACCCACCCTCACCCTCGGACCCTCCCTCACCCTCGGACCCACCCTCACCCTCGGACCCTCCCTCACCCTCGGACCCACCCTCACCCTCGGACCCTCCCTCACCCTCGGACCCTCCCTCACCCTCGGACCCTCTCTCACTCTCGGACCCTCCCTCACTCTCGGACCCTCCCTCACCCTCGGACCCACCCTCACCCTCGGACCCTCCCTCACCCGCAGACCCTCCCTCACCCTCGGACCCTCCCTCACCCTCGGACCCACCCTCACCCTCGGACCCTCCCTCACCCTCGGACCCACCCTCACCCTCGGACCCTCCCTCACCCTCGGACCCACCCTCACTCGGACCCTCCCTCACCCTCGGAACCTTTCTCACCCTCGGACCCACCCTCACCCTCGGACCCTCCCTCACCCTCGGACCCACCCTCAACCTCGGACCCTCCCTCACCCTCGGACCCTCCCTCACCCGCAGACCCACCCTCACCCTCGGAACCTCCCTCACCCGCAGACCCACCCTCACCCTCGGACCCTCCCTCACCCGGAGACCCACCCTCACCCTCAGACCCACCCTCACCCTCGGACCCTCCCTCACCCTCGGACCCTCCCTCACCCGCAGACCCACCCTCACCCTCGGACCCTCCCTCACCCGCAGACCCACCCTCACCCTCGGACCCTCCCTCACCATTGGACCCACCCTCACCCTCGGACCCTCCCTCACCCTCGGACCCTCCCTCACCCTCGGACCCACCCTCACCCTCGGACCCTCCCTCACCCTCGGACACTCCCTCACCCTCGGACCCTCCCTCACCCTCGGACCCACCCTCACCCTCGGACCCTCCCTCCTCCTCGGACCCTCCCTCACCCTCGGACCCACCCTCACCCTCGGACCCTCACTGACCCTCGGACCCTCCCTCACCCTCGGACCCACCCTCACCCTCGGACCCACCCTCACCCTCGGACCCTCCCTCACCCTCGGACCCACCCTCACCCTCGGACCCTCTCTCACCCTCGGACCCTCCCTCACCCTCGGACCCTCCCTCACCCTCGGAACCACCCTCACCCTCGGACCCTCACTGACCCTCGGACCCTCCCTCAACCTCGGACCCACCCTCACCCTCGGACCCTCTCTCACCCTCGGACACTACCTCACCCTCGGACCCAACCTCACCCTCGGACCCACCCTCACCCTCGGACCCTCTCTCACCCGCGGACCCTCCCTCACCCTCGGACCCTCCCTCACCCTCGGACCCTCCCTCACCCACAGACCCACCCTCATCCTCGGACCCTCCCTCACCCACAGACCCACCCTCACCCTCGGACCCTCCCTCACCCTCGGACCCACCCTCACCCTCGGACCCACCCTCACCCTCGGACCCACCCTCACACTCGGACCCACCCTCACCCTCGGACCCTCCCTCACCCTCGGACCCACCCTCACCCTCGGACCCTCCCTCACCCTCGAACCCACCCTCACCCTCGGACCCTTCCTCACCCGCAGACCCACCCTCACCCTCGGACCCTCCCTCACCCTCGGACCCACCCTCACCCTCGGACCCTCCCTCACCCTCGGACCCACCCTCACCCTCGGACCCTCCCTCACCCTCGGACCCTCCCTCACCCTCGGACCCTCCCTCACTCTCGGACCCTCCCTCACCCTCGGACCCACCCTCACCCTCGGACCCTCCCTCACCCGCAGACCCTCCCTCACCCTCGGACCCTCCCTCACCCTCGGACCCACCCTCACCCTCGGACCCTCCCTCACCCTCGGACCCACCCTCACCCGCAGACCCTCCCTCACCCTCGGACCCTCCCTCACCCTCGGACCCACCCTCACCCTCGGACCCTCCCTCACCCTCGGACCCACCCTCACCCTCGGACCCTCCCTCACCCTCGGAACCTTTCTCACCCTCGGACCCACCCTCACCCTCGGACCCTCCCTCACCCTCGGACCCACCCTCAACCTCGGACCCTCCCTCACCCTCGGACCCTCCCTCACCCGCAGACCCACCCTCACCCTCGGAACCTCCCTCACCCGCAGACCCACCCTCACCCTCGGACCCTCCCTCACCCGCAGACCCACCCTCACCCTCAGACCCACCCTCACCCTCGGACCCTCCCTCACCCTCGGACCCGCCCTCACCCGCAGACCCACCCTCACCCTCGGACCCTCCCTCACCCGCAGACCCACCCTCACCCTCGGACCCTCCCTCACCCTTGGACCCACCCTCACCCTCGGACCCTCCCTCACCCTCGGACCCTCCCTCACCCTCGGACCCACCCTCACCCTCGGACCCTCCCTCACCCTCGGACACTCCCTCAACCTCGGACACTCCCTCACCCTCGGACCCTCCCTCACCCTCGGAGCCACCCTCACCCTCGGACCCTCCCTCACCCTCGGACCCTCCCTCCTCCTCGGACCCTCCCTCACCCTCGGACCCACCCTCACCCTCGGACCCTCACTGACCCTCGGACCCTCCCTCACCCTCGGACCCACCCTCACCCTCGGACCCACCCTCACCCTCGGACCCTCCCTCACCCTCGGACCCTCCCTCACCCTCGGACCCACCCTCACCCTCGGACCCTCTCTCACCCTCGGACCCTCCCTCACCCTCGGACCCTCCCTCACCCTCGGACCCACCCTCACCCTCGGACCCTCACTGACCCTCGGACCCTCCCTCAACCTCGGACCCACCCTCACCCTCGGACCCTCTCTCACCCTCGGACACTACCTCACCCTCGGACCCAACCTCACCCTCGGACCCAACCTCACCCTCGGACCCACCCTCACCCTCGGACCCTCTCTCACCCGCGGACCCTCCCTCACCCTCGGACCCTCCCTCACCCACAGACCCACCCTCACCCTCGGACCCTCCCTCACCCTCGGACCCTCCCTCATCCTCGGACCCTCCCTTACCCTCGGACCCTCCCTCACCCACAGACCCACCCTCACTCTCGGACCCACTCTCACCCTCGGACCCTCCCTCACCTTCGGACCCTCCCTCATCCTCGGACCCTCCCTCATCCTCGGACCCTCCCTCACCCTCGGACCCACCCTCACCCTCGGACCCTCCCTCACCCTCAGACCCACCCTCACCCTCGGACACTCCCTCACCCTCGGATCCACCCTCACCCTCGGACCCTCCCTCACTCTTGGACCCTCCCTCATCCTCGGACCCTCCCTCACCCTCGGACCCTCCCTCATCCTCGGATCCTCCCTCATCCTCGGACCCTCCCTCACCCTCGGACCCACCCTCACCCTCGGACCCTCCCTCATCCTCGGACCCTCCCTCACCCTCAGACCCACCCTCACCCTCGGACCCACCCTCACCCTCGGACCCTCCCTCACCATCGGACCCACCCTCACCCTCGGACCCTCACTGACCCTCGGACCCTCACTCACACCCTCACCCTCTCACACCCTCGCACCCTCACACTCACCCTCTCACACCCTCGCACCCTCACACTCACCCTCTCTCACCCTCACCCTCTCACCCTCTGACACCCTCACCCTCTCACACCCTCGCACCCTCACACTCACCCTCTCACACCCTCACCCTCTCACCCTCTGACACCCTCACCCTCTCACACCCTCGCACCCTCACACTCACCCTCTCACACACTCAGCCTCACCCTCTCACACCCTCACCCTCTCACTCTCTGTCACCCTCACCCTCTCACACCCTCGCACCCTCACACTCACCCTCTCACACCCTCACCCTCTCACCCTCTGACACCCTCACCCTCTCACACTCTCGCACCCTCACACTCACCCTCTCACACACTCAGCCTCACCCTCTGACACCCTCACCCTCTCACACCCTCACCCTCTCACACCCTCACCCTCTCACACCCTCACCCTCTCACTCTCTGACACCCTCACCCTCTCACACCCTAGCACCCTCACACTTATCCTCTCACACATTCAGCCTCACCCTCTCACACCCTCACCCTCTCACACCCGCACCCTCACCCTCTCATTCCCTCACCCTCTTACACCCTTACTCTCTGACACCCTCACCCTCTCACACCCTCGCACCCTCACACTCACCCTCTCACACCCTCACCATCTCACTCCCTCACTCTCACCCTCTCACACACTCAACCTCTCAAACTCTCACCCTCTAACACCCTCACCCTCTCACACCCTCACACTCACCCTCTCACACCCTCACCCTCTCACACCCTCACACTCACCCTCTCACACCCTCACCCTTTCACTCCCTCACCCGCTCACACCTTCACCCTCTCACACCCTCACCCTCACCCTCTCACACCCTCACCCTCACCCTCTCACACCCTCACCCTCTCACACCCTCACACTCTCAACTCCCTCACCCTCACCCTCTAACACCCTCACCCTTTTACTCCCTCACCGTCACCCTCTCACACCCTTACCCTCTCACACCCTCACCCGCTCACACCCTCACCCTCACCCGCTCACACCTTCACCCTCTCACACCCTCACCCTCACCCTCTCACACACTCAGCCTCACCCTCTCACACCCTCACCCCCTCACATTTACCCTCTCACACCCTCACCCTCTCACACCCTCACCCTCTCAACTCCCTCACCCTCACCCTCTCACACCCTCACCCTCTAACACCCTCACCCTCTCACACCCACCCTCTCACACCATCACCCTCTCACACCCTCACCATTTTACTCCCTCACCCTCACCCTCTCACACCCTCACCCTCTCACACCCTCACCCTCACACCCTCACCCTCTCACACCCTCACCCTCTCACACCCTCACTCTCACCCTCTCACACCCTCACCCCCTCACATTTACCCTCTCACACCCTCACCCTCTCACACCCTCACCCTCTCAACTCCCTCACCCTCACCCTCTCACACCCTCACCCTCTAACACCCACACCCTCCCACACCCTCACCCTCTCACATTCTCACCCGCTCACACCCTCACCCTCACCCTCTCACACCCTTACCCTCTCACACACTCACCCTCACCCTCTCATTCCCTCACCCTCTTACACCTCACTCTCTGACACCCTCACCCTCTCACATCCTCACCCTCTCACACCCTCGCACCCTCACACTCATCCTCTCACACACTCAGCCTCACCCTCTCACACCCTCACCCTCTCACCCTCTGACACCCTCACCCTCTCACACCCGCACCCTCACCCTCTCATTCCCTCACCCTCTTACACCCTCACTCTCTGACACCCTCACCCTCTCACTCCCTCGCACCCTCACACTCACCCTCTCACACACTCAGCCTCACCTTCTCACACCTTCACACTCACTCTCTCACAACATCACCATCTCACTCCCTCACTCTCACCCTCTCATACCCTCACTTTCTCACACCCTCACCCTCTCAACTCCCTCACCCTCACCCTCTCACACACTCAGCCTCTCACACCCTCACCCTCTAACACCCTGACCCTCTCACACCCTCACATTCACCCTTTCACACCATCACCCTCTCAACTCCCTCACCCTCTCACACCCTCACCCTCACCCTCTCACACCCTCACCCTCACCCGCTCACACCCTCACCCTCACCCTCTCACACCCTCACCCTCTCACACCCTCACACTCTCACACCCTCTCCCTCTCAACTCCCTCAACCTCACCCTCTAACACCCTCACCCTCTCAACCCACCCTCTCACTCCATCACCTCTCACACCCTCACCCTTTTACTCCCTCATCGTCACCCTCTCACACCCTCACCCTCTCACACCCTCACCCTCTCACACCCTTACCCTCTCACACCCTCACCCGCTCACACCCTCACCCTCACCCGCTCACACCTTCACCCTCTCACACCCTCACCCTCACCCTCTCACACCCTCGCCCTCGCCCCCTCACCCGCTCACACCCTCACCCGCACCCTCTCACTCCATCACCCTCTCACACCCTCACCCTCTCACACCCTCACCCTTTTACTCCCTCATCGTCACCCTCTCACACCCTTACCCTCTCACACCCTCACCCGCTCACACCCTCACCCTCACCCGCTCACACCTTCACCCTCTCACACCCTCACCCTCTCACACCCTCACCCTCACACCCTCACCCTCTCACACCCTCACCCTCTCATCCCCTCACTCTCACCCTCTGACACCCTCACCCTCTCACACCCGCACCCTCACCCTCTCATTTCCTCACCCTCTTACACCCTCACTCTCTGACACCCTAACCCTCTCACCCTCACACTCACCCTCTCACACACTCAGCCTCACCCTCTCACACCCTCACCCTCTCACCCCCTCACTCTCACCCTCTGACACCCTCACCCTCTCACACCCGCACACTCACCCTCTCATTTCCTCACCCTCTTACACCCTCACTCTCTGACACCCTAACCCTTTCACACCCTCGCACCCTCACACTCACCCTCTCACACACTCAGCCTCACCCTCTCACTCCCTCACTCTCACCCTCTCATACCCTCACCCTCTAACACACTCACCCTCTCGCACCCTCACATTCACCCTCTCACACCCTCACCCTCTCAACTCCCTCACCCTCATCCTCTCACACACTCAGCCTCTCACACCCTCACCCTCTAACACCCTCACCCTCTCACACCCTCACACTCACCCTCTCACACCATCACCCTCTCACACCCTCACCCTCTAACACCGTCACCCTCTCACACCCTCACCCTCTCACACCCTCACCCTTTCACACCCTCGCACCCTCACACTCACCCTCTCACACACTCAGCCTCACCCTCTCACTCCCTCACTCTCACCCTCTCATACCCTCACCCTCTAACACCCTCACCCTCTCGCACCCTCACATTCACCCTCTCACACCCTCACCCTCTCAACTCCCTCACCCTCATCCTCTCACACACTCACCCTCTCATACCCTCACCCTCTCACACCCACACACTCTCACACCCTCACCATCTCACACCCTCTCATACCCACACCCTCACCCTCTCACACCCTCACCCTCTCATACCCACACCCTCATCCTCTCACGCCGTCACCCTCTCCCCCTTACACTCACCCTCTGACGCCCTCACCCACTCACCCTCTCACATCCTCACCCTAACCCACTCGCGCCCTCACCCTCTCACACCCTCACCACACATACCCTCACCCTCTCACACCCTCACCCTCACCCTCACCCTCTCACACGCTCACCCTCTCACATCCTCACCCGCTCACGCTCTCACCCTCACCTTCTCACCCTCACCCTCTCACACCCTCACCCTCACACCCTCACCTGCTCACACCCTCACCCTCACCCTCTCATTCCCTCACCCTCTTACACCTCACTCTCTGACACCCTCACCCTCTCATACCCTCACCCTCTCACACCCTCACCCTCTCATACCCTCACTCTCACCCTCTGACACCCTCACCCTCACACCCTCACCTGCTCACACCCTCACCCTCACCCTCTCACACCCTCACCCTCACACCCTCACCCTCTCACACCCGCACCCTCATCCTCTCATTCCCTCACCCACTTACACCCTCACTCTCTGACACCCTCACCCTCTCACACCCTCGCACCCTCACACTCACCCTCTCACACACTCAGCCTCACCCTCTCACACACTCACACTCACTCTCTCACACCCTCACCATCTCACTCCCTCAATCTCACCCTCTCATACCCTTACCCTCTAACACCCTCACCCTCTCACACCCTCACACTTTTACTCCCTCACCGTCACCCTCTCACACCCTCACCCTCTAACACCCTCACCCTCTCACACACTCACCCTCTCACACCCTCACATTCACCCTCTCACACCCTCACCCTCACCCTCTCACACCCTCACCCTCTCAACTCCCTCACCCTCACCCTCTCACACACTCAGCCTCTCACACCCTCACCCTCTAACACCCTCACCCTCTTACTCCATCACCCTCTCATTCCCTCAGCTTCACCCTCAACCTCTCACACCCTCACCCTCTCACAACCTCACCCTCACACTCTCACACCCTCACCCTCTCACATCCTCACCCTCTCACACTCTCACCCTCTCAAACCCTCACCCTCACCCCTCACCCTCTCACACTCTCACCCTCTCAAACCCTCACCCTCACCCCTCACCCTCTCACACCCTCACCCTCTCACACCCTCACCCTCACCCTCTCACACTCTCACCCTCACCGTCTCTCACCTTCACCCTCTCACACCCTCACCCTCTCACATCCTCACCCTCTCACACCCTCACCCTCTTACATCCTCACCCTCGCCCTCTCTCATCCTCACCCTCACCCTCTCACAACCACACCCTCACCCCTCATCCTGTTACATTCTTACCCTCTCACACCCGCACCCTCTCACTCTCTCACACCCTCACCCTCCCACACCCTCACCCTCCCACACCCGCACCCTCCCACACCCTCACCCTCCCACACCCGCACCCTCCCACACCCTCACCCTCTCACACTCTCACCCTCTCACACTCTCACCTTCACCCTCTCTCACCCTCACCCTCTCACACCCTCACCATCTCACACCCTCACACTCACCCTCTCACTTCCTCACCCTCTCCCTCTCACACCCTCACCCTCTCACAGCGTCCCGCTCTCACACCCTCACCCTCAGCCTCTCATACCCTCACCCTCTCACACCCTCACCCTCTCATACCCTCACCCGCTCACCCTCTCACTTCCTCACCCTCACCCTCTCACACCCTCACCATCTCACTCTCACACCCTCACCCTCTCACTCTCACACTCTCACCCTCACCCACCCTCACCCCCTCACTCTCACACCCTCACCCTCACCCTCTCACACCCTCACCCTCACCCTCACCCTCACCCTCTCACACCCTCACCCTCACCCTCTCACACCCTCACCATCTCACAATGTCACCCTCTCACACCCTCACGCTTACCCTCTCACATCCTCACCCTCTCACACTCTCACCCTCTCAAACCCTTACCCTCACCCTTCACCCTCTCACACCCTCACCCTCTCACACCCTCACCCTCACCCTCTCACACCCTCACCCTCTCACTCTCACACTCTCACCCTCACCCACCCTCACCCCCTCACTCTCACACCCTCACCCTCACCCTCTCACACCCTCACCCTCACCCTCACCCTCTCACACCCTCACCCTCACCCTCTCACACCCTCACCATCTCACAATGTCACCCTCTCACACCCTCACGCTTACCCTCTCACTCTCTCACATCCTCACCCTCTCACACTCTCACCCTCTCAAACCCTTACCCTCACCCTTCACCCTCTCACACCCTCACCCTCTCACACCCTCACCCTCACCCTCTCACACCCTCACCCTCTCACCCTCTCACTCTCTCACATCCTCACCCTCTCACACTCTCACCCTCTCAAACCCTTACCCTCACCCTTCACCCTCTCACACCCTCACCCTCTCACACCCTCACCCTCACCCTCTCACACCCTCACCCTCACCCTCTCACAACCTCACCCTCACCCCTAACCCTCTTATATCCTTACCCTCTCACACCCTCACCCTCTCACTCTCTCACATCCTCACCCTCTCACACTCTCACCCTCTCAAACCCTCACCCTCACCCCTCACCCTCTCACACCCTCACCCTCTCACACCCTCACCCTCACCCTCTCACACTCTCACCCTCACCCTCTCTCACCTTCACCCTCTCACACCCTCACCCTCTCACATCCTCACCCTCTCACACCCTCACCATCTCACACCCTCACATCCTCACCCACTCACTCCCTCTCACTCACCCTCACCCTCTCATACCCTCACCCTCTCACACCCTCATCCTCACCCTCTCATACCCTCACCCTCTCACACCCTCACTCTCAGCCTCTCACCATCTCACAACGTCACCCTCTCACACCCTCATGCTTACCCTCTCACACCCTCACCCTCTCACTCTCTCACATCCTCACCCTCTCACACTCTCACCCTCTCAAACCCTCACCCTCCCCCTCACCCTCTCACACCGTCACCCTCTCTCATCCTCACCGTCACCCTCTCACAACCACACCCTCACCCCTCACCCTCTTACATCCTTACCCTCTCACACCCTCACCCTCTCACACCCTCACCCTCCCACACCCTCACCCTCCCACACCCTCACCCTCCCACACCCTCACCCTCTCACACTCTCACCCTCACCCTCTCTCACCCTCACCCTCTCTCACCTTCACCCTCTCTCACCCTCTCACCCTCACCCTCTCACACCCTCACCATCTCACTCTCACGCCCTCACCCTCACCCTCTCACACCCTCACCCTCTCACACCCTCACCCTCTCACACCCTCACCATCTCACAACGTCACCCTCTCACACCCTCACCCTCTCACACCCTCACCCTCTCACCTCCTCACCCTCACCCTTTCACACCCTCACACTCTCACAGCGTCATGCTTTCACGCCCTCACACTCACCCTCACACACTCACCCTCTCACATCCTCAACCTCTCAGCGTCATCCTCACCCTCTGACACCCTCTCACTCTCATACCCTCACCCTCTCACATCCTCACTCTCTCACATCCTCACCCTCTCACATCCTCACCCTCTCACACTCTCACCCTCTCAAACCCTCACCCTCATCCTCACCCTCTCACACCCTCAGCTTCTCACACCCTCACCCTCTCACACCCTCACCCTCTCACCCTCACCCTCTCACACCCTCACCCTCTCACTCTCACACCCTCACCCTCACCCTCTCACACCCTCACCCCCTCACTCTCACACCCTCACCCTCTCACACCCTCACCCTGTCACTCTCACACCCTCACCCTCACCCTCTCACACCCTCACCCTCTCACACCCGCACCCTCCCACACCCTCATCCTTCCACACCCGCACCCTCTCACACCCTCACCCTCCCACACCCTCACCCTGTCGCACTCTCACCCTCACCCTCTCTCACCCTCACCCTCTCACACCCTCACCATCTCACATCCTCACCCTCTCACACCCTCACCCTCTCACACCCTCACCATCTCACATCCTCACCCTCTCACACCCTCACCATCTCACTCTCACACCCTCACCCTCACCCTTTCACACTCTCACCCTCTCACAGCGTCACGCTCTCACACCCACACCCTCACCCTCTCACACCCTCACCCTCTCACATCCTCAACCTCTCAGCCTCATCCTCACCCTCTCACACCCTCACCCTCTCACTCTCACACCTTCACCCTCACCCTCTCACACCCTCACCCTCTCACTCACACACCCTCACCCTCACCCTCTCGCACCCTCACCCTCTCACATCCTCACTCTCTTACCCTCATCCTCACCCTCTCACACTCTCACTCTCACACCCTCACCCTCACCCTCTCACACCCTCACCCTCTCACACCCTCACCCTCTCACCCTCATTCTCACCCTCTCACACCCTCACCCTCTCACACCCTCACCCTCTCACCCTCACCCTCTCACACCCTCACCCTCTCACTCTCACACCCACCCTCACCTTCTCTCACATCCTCACCCTCACTCTCACATCCTCACCCTCTCACATCCTCACCCTCACTCCTCACCCTCTTACACCCTCACCTTCTCACATCCTCACCCTCACTCTCTCACACCCTCACCCTCTCACTCTCACACCCTCACCCTCACCCTCTCACACCCTCACCCTCTCACTCTCACACCCTCACCCTCACCCTCTCACACCCTCACCCTCTCACACCCTCACCCTCACCCTCTCACATCCTCACCCTCTCACACCCTCACCCTCATCCTCTCAATCCCTCACCCTCACCCTCTCACACCCTCATCCTCTCACTCTCACACCCACACCCTCACCTTCTCTCACATCCTCACCCTCACTCTCACATCCTCACCCTCTCACATCCTCACCCTCACTCCTCACCCTCACTCCTCACCCTCTCACACCCTCACCCTCTCACATCCTCACCCTCACTCTCTCACACCCTCAGCCTCACCCTCTCACACCCTCACGCTTACCCTCTCACACACTCACCCTTTCACACCCTCACCCTCTCACAGTGTCACGCTCTCACACCCTCTGCCTCACCCTTTCACACCCTCACCCTCTCACAGCGTCACGCTCTTACACCCACACCCTCACCCTCTCACACCCTCACCCTCTCACACCCTCACCCTCTCACATCCTCAACCTCTCAGCCTCATCCTCACCCTCTCACACCCTCACCCTCTCACTCTCACACCTTCACCCTCACCCTCTCACACCCTCACCCTCTCACTTTCACACCCTCAACCTCACCCTCTAACACCCTCACCCTCTTACCCTCATCCTCATCCTCTCACACCCTCACCCTCTCACTCTCACACCCTCACCCTCACCCTCTCACACCCTCACCCTCTCACTCTCACACCCTCACCCTCTCACACCCTCAGCCTCTCACACCCTCACCCTCACCCTCTCACACCCTCACCATCTCACAACGTCACCCTCTTACACCCTCATGCTTACCCTCTCACACCCTCACCCTCTCACTCTCTCACATTCTCACCCTCTCACACTCTCACCCTCTCAAACCCTCACCCTCTCACACCCTCACCCTCACCCTGTCACAACCACACCCTCACCCCTCACCCTCTTACATCCTTACCCTCTCACACCCTCACCCTCTCACACCCTCACCCTCCCACTCCCTCACCCTCCCACACCCGCACCCTCTCACACCCTCACCCTCTCACATCCTCACCCTCTCACACCCTCACCCTCACCCTCTCACACCCACACCCACTCACAGCCTCAACTTCTCACACCCTCTCATATCCACACCCTCACCCTCTCACACCGTCTCATACCCACACACTCACCCTCTCACGCCCTCACCCTCTCCCTCACCCTCACCCTCTCACATCCTCACCCTCAACCACTCACACCCTCACCCTCACACACTCACCTCACATACCCTCACCCTCTCACACCCTCACCCTCACTCTCACCCTCTCACACCCTCACACTCTCACTCTCACACCCTCACCCTCACCCTCTCACACCCTCACCCTCTCACTCTCACACCCTCACCCTCTCACACCCTCACCCTCTCACACCCTCACCCTCACCCTCTCACACCCTCACCATCTCACAACGTCACCCTCTCACACCCTCACGCTTACCCTCTCACACCCTCACCCTCTCACACCCTCACCCTCTCACTCTCACACCCTCACCCTCTCACACCCTCACCCTCTCACACCCTCACCCTCACCCTCTCACACCCTCACCATCTCACAACGTCACCCTCTTACACCCTCACGCTTACCCTCTCACACCCTCACCCTCTCACTCTCTCACATCCTCACCCTCTCACACTCTCACCCTCTCAAACCCTCACCCTCACTCCTCACCCTCTCACACCCTCACCCTCTCACATCCTCACCCTCGCCCTCGCACACCCTCACCCTCACCCTGTCACAACCACACCCTCACCCTCTCACATCCTCACTCTCTCACACCCTCACCCTCTCATACCCTCACCCTCTCACACCCTCACCCTCACCCTCTCACACCCTCACCCTCTCACTCTCACACCCTCACCCTCTCACCCTCTTACCCTCATCCTCACCCTCTCACACCCTCACCCTCTCACTCTCACACCCTCACCCTCACCCTCTCACACCCTCACCCTCTCACACCCTCACCCTCTCATCCTCATCCTCACCCTCACCCTCTCACACCCTCACCCTCTCACCCTCACCCTCTCACACACTCACCCTCTCACTCTCACACCCTCACCCTCACCCTCTCACCCTCACCCTCTCACACACTCATCCTCACCCTCTCCTACCCTCACCCTCTCACACCCACACCTACTCACAGCCTCACCGTCTCACACCCTCAACCTCTCACACCCTCTCATACCCACACACTCACCCTCTCACGCCCTCACCCTCTCACCCTCACCCTCACCCTCTCACATCCTCACCCTCACTCTCACCCTCTCACACCCTCACCCTCTCACTCTCACACCCTCACCCTCACCCTATCACACCCTCACCATCTCACAACGTCACCCTCTTACACCCTCACGCTTACCCTCTCATACCCTCACCCTCTCACACACTCACACTCACCCTTTCACATCCTCACCCTCTCCCTCTAAAACCCTCACCCTCTCACAGCGTCACGCTCTCACACCCTCACTCTCACCCTCTCACACCCTCACCCTCAGCCTCTCATACCCTCACACCCTCACCCTCTCACACTCTCACCCTCTCACCCTCATCCTCACCCTCTCACACCCTCAGCCTCTCACACCCTCACCCTCTCACCCTCACCCTCTCACACCCTCACCCTCTCACTCTCACACCCTCACCCTCACCCTTTCACACCCTTACCCTTTCACACCCTCACCCTCTCACAGCGTCACGCTCTCACACCCTCACCCTCTCACACCCTCACCCTCTCACATCCTCAACCTCTCAGCATCATCCTCACCCTCTGACACCCTCACCCTCTCACACCATCACTCTCTCACACCCTCACCCTTTTACACCCTCACCCTCCCACAGCCTCACCCTTCCACACCCGCACCCTCTCACACCCTCACCCTCCCACACCCTCACCCTCCCACACCCTCACCCTCTCACACTCTCACCCTCACCCTCTCACACCCTCACCCTCCCACACCCTCACCCTCCCACACCCTCACCCTCTCACACTCTCACCCTCACCCTCTCTCACCCTCACCCTCTCACACCCTCACCATCTCATATCCTCACCCTCTCACACCCTCACCCTCTCACACCCTCACCCTCTCACACCCTCACATTCTCACCCTCTCACTCTCTCACACTCACCCTCACCCTCTCATACCCTCACCCTCACCCTCTCACACCCTCTCCATCTCACATCCTCACCCTCTCACAGCCTCACCCTCTCGCACCCTCACACCCTCACCCTCTCACTCTCACACTCACCCTCACCCTCTCATACCCTCACCCTCACCCTCTCACACCCTCACCCTCTCACACCCTCACCATCTCACTCTCACACCCTCACCCTCACCCTCTCACACCCTCACCCTCTCACCCTCACCATCTCACTCTCACACCCTCACCCTCACCCTCTCATACCCTCACCCTCACCCTCTCACACCCTCACCCTCTCACACCCTCACCATCTCACTCTCACACCCTCACCCTCACCCTCTCACACCCTCACCCTCTCACTCTCACACTCACCCTCACCCTCTCATACCCTCACCCTCACCCTCTCACACCCTCACCCTCTCACACCCTCACCATCTCACTCTCACACCCTCACCCTCACCCTCTCACACCCTCACCCTCTCACCCTCACCTTCTCACACCCTCACCCTCTCATTCTCACACCCTCACCCTCACCCTCTCACACCCTCACCCTCCCACACCCTCACACTCTCACACCCTCACCATGTCACAACGTCACCCTCTCACACCCTCACCCTCACCCTCTCACACCCTCACTCTCACCTCCTCACCCTCACCCTCTCACACCCTCACCCTCACCCTCTCACACCCTCACTCTCACCTCCTCACCCTCACCCTTTCACACCCTCACCCTCTCACACCCTCACCCTCCCACACCCTCACCCTTCCACACCCGCACCCTCTCACACCCTCACCCTCCCACACCCTCACCCTCTCACACTCTCACCCTCACCCTCTCTCACCCTCACCCTCTCACACCCTCACCCTTTCACACCCTCACCCTCTCACACCCTCACATTCTCACCCTCTCACTCTCTCACACTCACCCTCACCCTCTCATACCCTCACCCTCACCCTCTCACACCCTCACCCTCTCACACCCTCACCATCTCACTCTCACACCCTCACCCTCACCCTCTCACACCCCCACCCTCTCACCCTCACCTTCTCACACCCTCACCCTCTCACTCTCACACCCTCACCCTCACCCTCTCACACCCTCACCCTCCCACACCCTCACACTCTCTCACCCTCACCATGTCACAACGTCACCCTCTCACACCCTCACCCTCACCCTCGCACACTCTCACTCTAACCTCCTCACCCTCACCCTTTCACACCCTCACCCTTTCACACCCTCACACTCTCACACCCTCACACTCTCACACCCTCACCCTCTCACACCCTCGCCCTCACGCTTACCCTCTTACACCCTCACCCTTTCACACCCTCACCCTCTCACAGCGTCACGCTCTCACACCCTCACCCTCACCTTCTCACACCCTCACCCTCACCCTCTCACACCCTCACCCTCTCACCCTCACCTTCTCACACCCTCACCCTCACCCTCTCACACCCTCACCCTCCCACACCCTAACACTCTCACACCCTCGCCCTCACCCTTTCACACCCTCACACTCTCACACCCTCGCCCTCACCCTTTCACACCCTCACACTCTCACACCCTCACCCTTTCACACCCTCACCCTCTCACAGCGTCCCGCTCTCACACCCTCACCCTCACCCTCTCACATCCTCACCCTCACCCTCGCACACCCTCACCCTGTCACAACCACACCCTCACCCCTCACCCTCTTACATCCTTACCCTCTCACACCCTCACCCTCTCACACCCTCACCCTCCCACACCCGCACCCTCTCACACCCTCACCCTCACCCTCTCACATCCTCACCCTCTCACACCCTCACCCTCACCCTCTCACACCCTCACCCTCTCAAACCCTCACCCTCACCCTCTCACACCCTCACCCTCTCTCCCTCACCCTCTCACACCCTCACCCTCTCACTCTCACACCCTCACCCTCACCCTCTCACACCCTCCCACACCCGCACCCTCTCACACCCTCACCCTCCCACACCCTCTCACACCCTCACCCTCCCACACCCGCACCCTCTCACACCCTCACCCTCTCACAGCGTCACACTCTCACACCCTCACCCTCACCCTCTCACACCCTCACCCTCTCACACCCTCACCCTCTCACCCTCATCCTCACCCTCTCACACCCTCACCCACTCACACTCTCACCCTCACCCTCTCACACCCTCACCCTCTCACTTCCTCACCCTCTCCCTCTCACACTCTCACCCTCTCACAGTGTCACGCTCACACACCCTCACTCTCACCCTCTACACCCTCACCCTCATCCTCTCACACCCTCACCCTCTCACCCTCATCCTCACCCTCTCACACCCTCACCCTCTCACACTCACCCTCTCACACCCTCAACCTCTCACACCTTCACCCTCTCACCCTCACCCTCATCCTCTCACACTCTCACCCTCTCACACCCTCATCCTCACAGCCTCATCCTCACCCTCTCACACTCTCAGCCTTTCACACCCTCACACCCTCACACCCTCATCCTCACCCTCTCTTACCCTCACCCTCTCACACCCTCACCCTCTCACACCCTCACCCTCTCACACTCTCTCATACCCACACACTTACCCTCTCAGGCCCTCATCCTCTCACCCCTACCCTCACCCACTCAGACCCTCACCCTCTCACACCCTCACCCTCACTCTCACACCCTCACCCTCACCATTCACACACTCACTCTGTCACAGCCTCCCCTCACACACTCTCACCCTCTCACAGGCTCACCCTCTCACCCTCACCCTCTCACCCTCACCCTCTCACCCTCACCCTCACCCTCTCACATCCTTACCCTCACCCACTCACACCCTCACCCTCTCACACCCTCACCCTCACCTCTCACCCTCTTACATCCTCACCCTCTCACACCCTCACCCTCACCCTCTCACACCCTCACCCCTCACCATCTCACATCCTCACCTTCTCACACCCTCACCCTCTCACGCTCTCACTCCCTCACCCTCACCGTCTCTCACCCTCACCCACTCACCCTCACCCTCACCCTCTCACATCCTTACCCTCACCCACTCACACCCTCACCCTCTCACACCCTCACCCTCACCTCTCACCCTCTTACATCCTCACCCTCTCACACCCTCACCCTCACCCTCTCACACCCTCACCCCTCACCACCTCACATCCTCACCTTCTCACACCCTCACCCTCTCACGCTCTCACTCCCTCACCCTCACCCACTCACACCCTCACCCTCACCCTCTCACACCCTCACCCCTCACCATCTCACACTCACCCTCTCACTTCCTCACTCTCACCCTCACCCTGGCACACCCTCACCCTCTCACACGCTCACCCTCTCACACCCTCACCCTTTCACCCTCATCCTCACCCTCTCACACCCTCACCCTCTCAAACCCTCACCCTCATCCTCTCACACCCTCACCCTCACTCTCACCCTCTCACATCCTCACCCTCACCCTCTCACACCCACACCCTCTCACACCCTCACCCTATCAAACCCTCACCCTTTCACCCTCTCACACCCTCACCCTCACTGACTCACACCCTCACCCTCTCACACCCTCTCATACCCACCCTCTCACACCCTCACCCTCTCACCCTTACCCTCACCCTCTCACACCCTCACCATCTCACATCCTCACCCTCTCTCACCCTCACCCTCTCACGCCCTCACCCTCTCACGCCCTCACCCTCACCCTCTCACATCCTCACCCTCAACTACTCACACCCTCACCTCACATACCCTCACCCTCTCACACCCTCACCCTCACTCTCACCCTCTCACACCCTCACTCTCTCACACCCTCACCCTCCCACACCCTCACCCTCCCACACCCTCACCCTCCCACACCCTCACTCTCACCCTCTCACACCATCACCCTCACACACCCTCACCCTCCCACACCCTCACCCTCACCCTCTCACACCCTTATCCTCACCCTCTCACACCCTCACCTCCCTCACCCTCACACTCTCACACCCTCGCCCTCTCACATCCTCACCCTCTCACACCCTCACCCTCTCACACCCTCACCTCCCTCACCCTCACACTCTCACACCCTCACGCTCTCACACCCTCACCCTCCCACCCTCTCACACCCTCACCCTCACCCTCTCTCACCCTCACCCTCTCACAGCCTCACCCTCTCACAGCCTCACCCTCTCACTCCCTCACCCTCACGCTCTCACTCCCTCACCCTCACCCTCTCACACCCTCACCCTCACCCCTCACCCTCTTACATTCTTACCCTCTCACACCCTCAGCTTCCCACACCCTCACCCACTCACACCCTCACCCTCACACTCTCACACTCTCATCCTCACCCTCTCACACCCTCACATCCTCACCCTCTCACTCCCTCACCCTCACCCTCTCACTTCCTCACCCTCTCCCTCTCACACCCTCACCTTCTCACACCCTCACTTCCTCACCCTCTCACTCCCTCACCCTCACCCTCTCATACTCTCACCCTCTCACACCCTCACACTCACCCTCTCACTTCCTCATTCTCACCCTCTCACACCATCACCATCACCCTCTCAGACCCTCACCCTCTCACACCCTCACATCCTCACCCTCTCACTCCTCACCCTCACCCTCACCCTCTCATACCCTCACCCTCTCACACCCTCACACTCACCCTCTCACTTCCTCACCCTCTCCCTCTCACACCCTCACCCTCTCACAGCATCACGCTCTCACAGCCTCAACCTCACCCTCTCACCCTCATCCTCATCCTCTCACACCCTAACCCTCTCACACTCACCCTCTCACACCCTCAACCTCTCACACCTTCACCCTCTCACCCTCACCCTCATCCTCTCACACTCTCACCCTCTCACACCCTCAGCCTTTCACCCCCTCACACCCTCACACCCTCATCCTCCCCTCACCCTCTCACACCCTCACCCTCTCACACCCTCTCATACCCACACACTTACCCTCTCAGGCCCTCACTCTCTCACCCCTACCCTCACCCTCTCACACCCCCACCCTCTCACCCCCACCCTCACTCACTCAGACCCTCACCCTCTCACACCCTCACCTTCTCACACCCTCACCCTCACTCTCACACTCCAACACCCTCACCCTCACCCTTCACACCCTCACCCTCTCACACCCTCACCCTCTCACAACCTCACCGTCTCACACCCTCACCCTCTCACATTCTCATCCTCTCAACCCTCACCCTCACCCTCTCACACCCTCACCTCCCTCACCCTCACCCTCTCACACCCTCACCCTCTCACACCCTCACCCTCACCCTCTCACTCCCTCACCCTCTCACAGCCTCACCCTCTCACAGCCTCACCCTCTCACTCCCTCACCCTCACGCTCTCACACACTCACCCTCCCACCCTCTCACACCCTCACCCTCACCCTCTCTCACCCTCACCCTCTCACAGCCTCACCCTCTCACAGCCTCACCCTCTCATTCCCTCACCCTCACGCTCTCACTCCCTCACCCTCACCCTCTCACACCCTCACCCTCACCCCTCACCCTCTTACATTCTTACCCTCTCACATCCTCACCCTCTCACACCCTCACATCCTCACCCTCTCACTCCCTCACCCTCACCCTCACACTCACCCTCTCACTTTCTCACCCTCTCCCTCTCACACCCTCACCCTCTCACACCCTCACACCCTCACATCCTCACCCTCTCACTCCCTCACCCTCACCCTCTCATCCTCTCACCCTCTCACACCCTCACACTCACCCTCTCACTTCCTCACTCTCACCCTCTCACACCCTCACCCTCTCACAACCTCACCGTCTCACACCCTCACCCTCTCACACCCTCACCTTCTCACCCTCACCCTCTCAGACCCTCACCCTCACCCCTCACCCTCTCACACCTTTACCCCCACCCTCTCACACTCTCACTCTCTCACAGCATCACCCTCTCACTCCCCCACCCTCACCCTCTCACACCCTCACCCTCTCACATCCTCACCCTCTCACACCCTCACGCTCTCACTCCCTCACCACCCTCACCCTCACACCCTCACCCTCTCACACCCTCACCCTCACCCTCACCCTCTCACACCTTTACCCCCACCCTCTCACACTCTCACTCTCTCACAGCATCACCCTCTCACTCCCCCACCCTCACGCTCTCACACCCTCATCCTCATCCTCATACCCTCACCCTCTCACACCCTCACCCTCACCCTCTCACAAACTCACTATCTCACACCCTCACCCTCTCACATTCTCACCCTCTCACACCCTCACCCTCACCCTCTCAGACCCTCACCCTCACCCCTCACCCTCTCACATCCTCACCCTCTCACACCCTCACCCTCTCACACCCTTACCCTCCCACACCCACACCCTCTCACACCCTCACCCTCCCACATCCTCACCCTCTCACTTCCTCACCCTCACCCTCTCACACCCTCACACCCTCACCCTCTCACACTGTCTTGTACCCTCATTCTCACCCTCACCCGCTCACACCCTCACCCTCACCCTCTCACACCCCCACCCTCACCCTCTCACACCCTCACCTTTTCACACCCTCACCCTTTCACACCCTCACCCTCTCACAGCCTCACCCTCTCACAGGAGAAAGTGAGGGCTGCAGATGCTGGAGATCAGAGCTGAAAATGTATTGCTGGAAAAGCGCAGCAGGTCAGGCAGCATCCAGGGAACAGGAGAATCGACGTTTCGGGCATAAGCCCTTCTTCAGGAAATTCCTGAAGAAGGGCTTATGCCCGAAACGTCGATTCTCCTGTTCCCTGGATGCTGCCTGACCTGCTGCGCTTTTCCAGCAACACATTTTCAGCTCACCCTCTCACAGCCTCACCCTCAAACATACTCACCCTCTCACTCACTCACCCTCACCCCTCACCCCCTCACCCTCACCCCTCACCCTCTTACATCCTCACCCTCTCACTCCTCACTCTCTCACACCCTCTCCCTCTCACACCTTCACCCTCACCGTCACCCCTCACCCTCACCCTCACCCTCTCACACCCTCACCCTCACCCTCACCCTCTCTCACCCTCACCCTCTCACACCCTCACCCTCACCCTCTCTCATCCTCTCCCTCTCACACCCTCACCCTCACCCCTCTCCCTCTCACACCTTCACTCTCACCACCTCATACTCCCTGCTTCATCCATCCACTATCCCCCCGCCCCCCCCAATGACTGTGTAATTCTGGTGCTTCCTGCTCTGCTGCAGAGTCCACCCCACAATCCGTCGGGATTTCCCATCGACACAGCTTTCCTGTCCCTCACCCTACCCCTTCCCCCATCCCCCATCCCTCCCCCACATCTACACCCCCCCTCTCGCCCACTCTTTCCCTATTCCCCACGCCTCCCTCACTTACACCCCAGCTCGCTCCCTGTCTCTCCTCCCCACTATCACAGCTCCCCCCATCCCCCACACGCTCCCTGCTTACTCCCTCTCCCATCACCTTGCCCCACCCACCCCTCCCTTCCCCAGTGCCACACCCCGATCTCCCTCTCCCACTCTGCGGCTGGTCTCACTGTGGTCTCTCCCCAGACCTGTGCATCATCGATTCCACCTCAGGGCATCCTCACCCTAACCCATCGTCTACAGGGGATCGATCATCCAAACTGGTTTCCTTCCTAGGATTCACTATCTGACTCTCTCTCTCTGTGTCTGTGTGTGTGCCTGTCTGTTTCTGTGTGTATGTGTGCGTGTGTCTGTCTGTCTGGTTGTGTCTGTCTGTGTGTGTTTGTCTGTGTGTGTCTGTGTGTGTTTGTTTGTCTATGTGTCTGTCTGTGTGTGTCTGTGTGTGTTTGTCTGTATGTCTGTGTGTGCCTGTGTGTGTGTGTGTGTCTGTGTCTGTCTGTCTGTGTGTCTGTCTGTGTGTGTCTGTGTGTCTGTGTGTGTTTGTCTGTGTGTGTCTGTGTGTCTCTGTGTGTGTGTCTGTGTGTGTGTGTGTCTGTGTGTGTTTGTGTGTGTGTGTGTCTGTATGTCTGGTTGTGTCTGTTCTGTGTGTGTTTGTGTGTGTCTGTGTGTGTTTGTTTGTCTATGTGTCTGTCTGTGTATGTCTGTGTGTGTGTGTCTGTATGTCTGTGTGTGCCTGTGTGTGTGTGTCTGTGTGTGTGTGTGTCTGTGTGTGTCTGTCTGTGTGTGTCTGTGTCTGTGTGTGTTTGTCTGTGTGTGTCTGTGTGTGTTTGTGTGTGTGTCTGTATGTCTGTGTGTGCCTGTGTGTGCGTGTGTGTCTGTATGTCTGTGTGTTTGTCTGTCTGTGTGTGTGCCTGTGTGTGTCTGTCTGTGTGTGTGTCTGTGTATGTGTTTCTGTGTGTTTGTCTGTGTGTCTGTGCGTGTGTCTGTGTGTATCTGTGTGTGTGTGTGTCTGTATGTCTGTGTGTGTGTGTGTGCCTGTGTGTGTCTGTCTGTGTGTGTGTGTCTGTATGTCTGTGTGCCTGTGTGTGTGTGTCTGTGTGTGTGTGTCTGTATGTGTGTGTGTGTCTGTCTGTGTGTGTGTGCCTGTGTGTGTCTGTCTGTGTGTGTGTGTCTGTATGTCTGTGTGCCTGTGTGTGTGTGTGTCTGTGTGTGTGTCTGTGCGTGTGTCTGTGTGTATCTGTGTGTGTGTGTCTGTATGTCTGTGTGCCTGTGTGTGTGTGTGTCTGTATGTCTGTGTGCCTGTGTGTGTGTGTCTGTGTGTGTGTGTCTGTATGTCTGTGTGCCTGTGTGTGTGTGCCTGTGTGTGTCGGTGTGTCCGGCAGCAGTGCTGATGAGAGCGCCGTGCGGGAGGTGAAGAGCTTCCTGCTCCGTGCGTTAAACCTGCAGCACATTCCCCGGACTCAGGTGGACACAGTCAGGCAGCTGCGAACGATCTGGAGGGCGAGACTCCAGGCCACATCGCTGAACCTCCAACAGTCCACAGCACAGCAAGAGCAGCCAGGTAGGACGGAACCTAACAGATCCACCTCCCACCACCCCCCCCCCAACCCAACTTTACATCGCTGCCTGGGCCCAGCGTTTATCACCCGTCCCTAGTTACCCCCTGAGAAGGTGGGGGTGAGCTGCCATCTTGAACCGCTGCAATCCATGGGCTGTGGATAGACCCACAATGCCCTGGGGGAGGGCGTTCCAGGATTCTGACCCAGTGACCGTGAAGGAACGGCCGATATATTCCCAAGTCGGGATGGGGTGTGGTTCGGAAGGGAACCTGCAGGGAGTGGTGTTCCCCATGTATCTGCTGCCCTTGTCCTTCGAGATGGAAGTGGTCTTGGGTTGGGAAAGTGCAGTCAAAGAATCTTGGGTGAATTCCTGCCAGGCGGCTAGTGGATGGTACACACTGCTGGTCCTGAGCGTCGGGGGTGGGGGCGGGGGGGAGAGACTGGGTGTGGTGCCAATCAAACAGCGGGCGACTTTGTCCTGAATGGTGTCGAGCTTCTACTGTGTTGTTGGAGCTGCCCCCATCCAGGGGCAAGTGGGGAGTATTCCCTCACCCTCCTGACGTGCACATGGCAGACGTTGGGAAGTCAGGAAGTGTCTCATTCCTTATTGGACACCTAGCCTCTGTCTATATACCCCCTCACTCTCCCTCTCACACCCCCATATACCCCCTCACTCTCCCTCACACAGCCCCATATACCCCCTCACACTCCCCCACACTGCCCCATATACACCCCCACCATCCCTCACACACTCCCATATACCCCCTCACCTTCCCTCACACACCCCCATATACCCCCTCACCTTCCCTCACACACCCCCTATACCCCCTCACACTCCCTCACACACCCCCATATACCCCCTCACACTCCCTCACACTGCCCCATATACCCCCTCACACTCCCTCACACTGCCCCATATACCCCCTCACACTCCCTCACACTGCCCCATATACCCCCTCACACTCCCTCACACTGCCCCATATACACCCCCACCCTCCCTCACACACCCCCATATACCCCCTCACCCTCCCTCACACAGCCCCATATACCCCCTCACACTCCCTCACACTGCCCCATATACCCTCTCACACTCCCTCACACTGCCCCATATACACCCCCACCCTCCCTCACACACCCCCATATACCCCCTCACCCTCTCTCTCTCACACCCCCGTATACCCCCTCACCCACCCTCTCTCACACCCCCATATACCCCCTCACCCTCTCTCTCTCACACCCCCATATACCCCCTCACCCTCCCTCACACACCCCCCTATACCCCCTCACCCTCCCTCACACACCCCCATATACCCCCTCACCCTCCCTCACACACCCCCATATACCCCCTCACCCTCCCTCACACCCCCCCATATACCACCTCACCATCCCTCACACACCCCCATATACCCCCTCACCCTCCCTCACACCCCCCATATACCCCCTCACCCTCCCTCACACACCCCCATATACCCCCACCCTCCCTCACACACCCCCATATACCCCCTCACCCTCCTTCACACACACCCATATACACCCCCACCCTCCCTCACACACCCCATATACCCCGTCACCCTCCCTCACACACCCCCATATACCCCCTCACCCTCCCTCAGGCACACCCCCATATACCCCGTCACCCTCCCTCACACACCCCCATATACCCCCTCACCCTCCCTCAGGCACACCCCCATATACCCCGTCACACTCCCTCACACAGCCCCATATACCCCCTCACCCTCCCTCTCACACACCCATATACCCCCTCACCCACCCTCTCACACACCCATATACACCCTCCCCCTCCCTCAGACACCCCCATATACCCCCTCACCCTCCCTCAGACACACCTCCACATACCCCTTCACCCTCCCTCACACACCACCATATACCACCTCACCCTCACTCACACACCCCCATATACCCCCTCACCCTCCCTCACACACCCCCATATACACCTTTACTCTCCCTCACACAGCCCCATATACCCCCTCATCCTCCCTCTCACATCCCCATATACCCCCTCACCCGCCCTCTCACACACCCATATACCCCCTCACCAACCATCTCACACACTCATATACCCCCTCATCTCCCTCACACACACCCATATACCCTGTCACCCTCCCTCACACAGCACCATATACCCCCTCACCCTCCCTCACACACCCCCATATACACCTTCACCTACCCTCTCTCACACCCCCATATACCCTGTCACCCTTCCTCACACACCCCCAAATACCCCCTCACCCTCCCTCTCACACACCCCCATATACCCCCTCCCCCTCCCTCTCACCCCATATACTCCCTCACCCTCCCTCTCACACCCCCATATAGCCCCTCACCCTCCCTCTCACACAACCTCATATACCCCGTCACCCTCCCTCACACACCCCCATATACCCCCTCACCCTCCCTCACACACACCCATATACCCCCTCACCCTCCCTCATGCACCCCATATACTCCCTCACCCTCTCTCACACACACCCCCAAATACCCCGTCACCCTCCCTCACACACACCATTATATCCCCTCACCCTCCCTCTCACACACCCCCATATACTCCCTCACCCTCCCTCACAAAACCCCAATATACACCGTCACCCTCCCTCACACACCACCTCCATATATCCCCAACCCTCCCTCACACACGCACATATATCCCCTCACTCTCCCTCTCACACCCCTACATACTCCCTCACCCACCCTCACACACACCCCCATATACCCCATCACCCTCCCTCAAACACCCCCATATACCCCCTCACCATCCCTCTCACACACCCCCATATACCCCCTCCCCCTCCCTCTCACCCCATATACTCCCTCACCCTCCCTCTCACACCCCCATATAGCCCCTCACCCTCCCTCTCACACAACCTCATATACCCCGTCACCCTCCCTCACACACCCCCATATACCCCCACACCCTCCCTCACACACACCCATATACCCCCTCACCCTCCCTCATGCACCACATATACTCCCTCACCCTCTCTCTCACACACCCCCAAATACCCTGTCACCCTCCCTCACACACACCATTATATCCCCTCACCCTCCCTCTCACACACTCCCATATACTCCCTCACCCTCCCTCACAAAACCCTAATATACACCGTCACCCTCCCTCACACACCACCTCCATATATCCCCTACCCTCCCTCACACACACACATATATCCCCTCACTCTCCCTCTCACACCCCTACATACTCCCTCACCCACCCTCTCACACACCCCCATATACCCCATCACCCTCCCTCAAACACCCCCATATACCCCATCACCCTCCCTCTCTCACACATCCCCATATACACCCTCACCCTCCCTCTCACACCACCATATACCCCCTCACCCTCTCACACACACTCCCATATACCCCCCACCCTCCCATACCCCCCCATATACCCTCTCACACTCCCCCATAAAACCCCTCACCCTCCCTCTCTCACACCCCGATATACCTCCTCACACTCCTCTCACACCCCCATATATCCCCTCACCCTCCCTCTCACACACCCCCATATACCCCCTCACCCTCCCTCTCATTCACCCATATACCCCCTCACCCTCCCTCACACACAACCCATATACCCCCTCACCCTCCCTCTCACATACCCCCATATACCCCCTCACCCTCCCTCAAACACAACCCATATACCCCCTCACCCTCCTTCTCATTCACCCATATAACCCCTCACCCTCCCTCACACACATCCATATACCCCCTCACCCTCCTCTCACACCCCCATATACACCCTCACCCACCCTCAAACACACTCCCACATACCACCTCACCATCCCTCACACACCCCCATATACCCCTCACCCTCCTCACACACCCCCATATACCAACTCACCCTCCCTCCCTCTCTCACACCCCCATATGTCCCATCACCCTCCTCTCACACCCCCGTATACTCCCTCACCCTCCCTCTCTCAACCCACCATATACCAACTCACCATCCCTTACACACCCCCATATACACCCTCACCCTCTCTCACACACCCCCATATATCCCCTCACCCAACCTTACACATCCCATATGCCCCCTAACCCTCTCTCACGCCCCTCATATACTCCATCACCCTCCCTCACACACCCCCATGTACCCCCTCACCCTCCCTCATGCCCCCCATATACCCCCTCCCCCTCCCTCACACACCCCCATGTACCCCCTCACCCTCCCTCATGCCCCCCATATACCCCCTCCCCCTCCCTCACACAACCCCATATACCCCCTCTCCCTCCCAAACACACCCCCATATACCCCCTCACCCTCTCTTTCTCACACCCTCATATACCCCCTCACTCTCCCTCTCTCACACCCCCATATGCCCCCTCACTCTCCCTCACACATACCCATATACCCCCTCACCCTCCCTCTCAAACCCCCATATACCCCCTCAACCTTACTCACACACCCCCATATACCCCCCACAATCCCGCACACCCCCCCATATACCCCCTCACTCTCCCTCACAAACCCCATATACCCCCTCACCCTACCTCTCTCACACCCCCATATACCCCCTCACCCTCGCTCACCACCCTCATATACTCACTCACCCTCCTTAACACACCCCCATATACCCCCTCACCTTCCCTCACACACTCCCTAATATCGCCTCAGCCTCCCTCTCACACACGCCCATATACCACCTCACACACCCACATATATCCCCTCACCCTCCCTCACACACCCCCATATACCCCCTCATCCTCCCTTTCTCACACATCCCCATATACCCCCTCACCCTCTCTCTCACACCCCCATATACCCCCTCACCCTCTCTCTCACACCCCCATATACCCCTCACCCTCCCTCACACACTCCCATATACCCCCCACCCTCCCACACACACCCCCTTATACCCCCTCACCCTCCCTCACACTCCCCCATAAAACCCCTCACCCACCCTCTCTCACACCCCCATATACCCCCTCACCCTCCTTTCACACCCCCATATATCTCACCCTCCCTCTCACACACCCCCATATACCCCCTCACCCGCGTCTCACACCCCCATATATCCCCTCACCCTACCACTCACACACCCCCATATACCCCCTCACCATCCCTCACACACCCCCATATACACCCTCACCCTCCTCTCACACCCCCATATACCCCCTCATCCTCCCTCACACACACCCATATAACCCCTCACCATTCTCACACCCCCATATACCCCCTCACCCTCCCTCACACACCCCCATACACCCCATCACCCTCCCTCACATACACCCATATACCTCCTCAGCCTCCCCCTCACACACCCCCATATACCCCTCCACCATCCCTCACACACCCCCATATACACCCTCACCCTCCTCACCCACCCCCATATACCAACTCACCCTCCCTCCCTCTCTCACACCCCCATATATCCCATCACCCTCCTCTCACACCCCCATACACGCCCTCACCCTCCCTCTCTCACACCCCCATATACCCCCTCACCATCCCTCACACACCACCATACACACCCTCACCCTCCTCTTACACCCCCATATACCCCCTCATCCTCCCTCTTACACCCCCATATACCCCCTCACCCTCCTCTCACACCCCCATATACCCCCTCACCCTCCCTCAAACACACTCCCACCTACCACCTCACCCTCCCTCACACACCCCCATACACCCCATCACCCTCCCTCACACACCCACATATTCCAACTCTCCCTCCCTCTCTCACACCCCCATATACCCCCTCACCCTCCCTCACACACCCCCATATACCACCTCACCCTCCCTCACACACCCGGACACATCACCTCACCCTCCCTCTCTCACACTCCCATATACCCCCTCACCCTCCCTCTCACACCCCCATATACCCCCTCACCCTCCCTCACACCCCTATACCCCATCACCCTCCCTCACACACCACATATACCCACATCCTCCCTCACACACCCCCATATACCCCCTCACCCTCCCTCACACCCCCTATACCTCATCACCCTCCCTCACACACCCCCATATACCCTCTCACCCTCCTCTCACACCCCCATATACCCCCTCATCCTCCCTCACACACACCCATATACCCCCTCACCATTCTCACACCCCCATATACCCCCTCACCCACCCTCAAACACACTCCCACCTACCACCTCACCCTCCCTCACACACCCCAATATACCCCCTCAGCCTCCCTCACACACCCCCATATACCACCTCACCCTCCCTCACACACCCCGACATATCACCTCACCCTCCCTCTCTCACACCCCCATATACCCCCTCACCCACCCTCAAACACACTCCCACCTACCACCTCACCCTCCCTCACACACCCCAATATACCCCCTCAGCCTCCCTCACACACCCCCATATACCACCTCACCCTCCCTCACACACCCCGACATATCACCTCACCCTCCCTCTCTCACACCCCCATATACCCCCTCACCCTCCTTCACACCCCCTATACCCCATCACCCTCCCTCACACACCACCATATACCCCCCACCCTCCCTCACACACCCCTGTTTACCCCATCACCCTCCCTCACACACCACCATACACCCCCTCACCCTCCCTCACAGACCCCCATATACCCCCTCACCCTCTCTCTCACACCCCCATATACCCCCACCCTCCCTCACACACATCCCCATATACCCCCTCACCCTCCCTCACACACCCCCATATACCCCCTCACCCTCCCTCACAGACCCCCATATACCCCCTCACCCTCTCTCTCTCACACCCCCATATACCCCCACCCTCCCTCACACACACCCCCATATACCCCCTCACCCTCCCTCTCACACCCCTATATACCCCATCACCCTCCCTCACACACCACCATATACCTCCCACCCTCCCTCACACACCCCCATATACACCCTCACCCTCCTCTTACACCCCCATATACCCCCTCACCATCCCTCAAACACACTCCCACCTACCACCTCACCCTCCCTCACACACCCCCATACACCCCATCACCCTCCCTCACACACCCACATATTCCAACTCTCCCTCCCTCTCTCACACCCCCATATACCCCCTCACCCTCCCTCACACCCCCTATACCCCCTCACCCTCCCTCTCACACCCCTATATACCCCATCACCCTCCCTCACACACCCACATATTCCAACTCTCCCTCCCTCTCTCACACCCCCATATACCCCCTCACCCTCCCTCTCTCACACCCCCATATACCCCCTCACCCTCCCTCACACCCCCTATACCCCCTCACCCTCCCTCTCACACCCCTATATACCCCATCACCCTCCCTCACACACCCACATATTCCAACTCTCCCTCCCTCTCTCACACCCCCATATACCCCCTCACCCTCCCTCACACCCCCTATACCCCCTCACCCTCCCTCACACACCCCCATATACCCCCTCACCCTCCCTCGCACACACCCCATATAACCCCTCACCCTCACTCACACACCCCTTTATACCCCCTCTGCCTCCCTATCACACACCCCCATATACTAACTCATCCTCCCTCTCTCACACCCCCATATATCCCATCACCCTCCTCTCATACCCCCATATTCCCTCTTACCCTCCCTCTCTCACCCCCTCTATACCAACTCACCCTCCCTCTCACACGCCCCCATATACCCCCTCACCCTCCCTCACACACCCCCATACACCCCCTCACCCTCCCTCACACACCCCCATACACCCCCTCACCCTCCCTCACAAACCCCCATATACCCCCTCACCCTCTCTCTCACACACCCCCATATACCCCCACCCTCCCTCACACACACCCCCATATACCCCCTCAACCTCCCTCACAGACCCCCATATACCCCCTCACCCTCTCTCTCACACACCCCATATACCCCCACCCTCCCTCACACACACCCCCATATACCCCCTCACCCTCCCTCACACACACCCATATACCCCCTCACCCTCCTCTCACACCCCCATATACCCCCTCACCCACCCTCAAACACACTCCCACCTACCACCTCACCCTCCCTCACACACCCCCATACACCCCATCACCCTCCCTCACACACCCACATATTCCAACTCTCCCTCCCTCACACACCCCCATATACCCCCTCACCGTCCCTCTCTCATACTCCCATATACCACCTCACCCTCCCTCACACACCCCCACATATCACCTCACCCTCCCTCTCTCACACCCCCATATACCCCCTCACCCTCCCTCACACCCCCTATACCCCCTCACCCTCCCTCTCACACCCCTATATACCCCCTCACCCTCCCTCGCACACACCCCGATATACACCCTCACCATCCCTCACACACCCCCATATACCACCTCACCCTCCCTCACACACCCCCTATACCCCCTCACCCTCCCTCTCACACCCCCATATACCCCCTCACCCTCCCTCTCTCACACCCCCATATACCACCTCACCCTCCCTCACACACCCCCTATACCCCCTCACCCTCTCTCTCACACCCCCTTATACCCTCTCACCCTCCCTCTCACACACAACAATATATCCCCTCACCCTCCCTCTCTCACACCCCCATATACCCCCTCACCCTCCCTCACACCCCCATATACCCCCTCACACTCCCTCACACTGCCCCATATACCCCCTCACACTCCCTCACACTGCCCCATATACCCCCTCACCCTCCCTCACACCCCCATATACCCCCTTACCCCCCCACACACCCCCATATACCCCCTCACCCTCCCTCTCACACACAATATACCCCCTCACCCTCCCTCACACCCCCATATACCCTCTCACCCTCCCTCACACACCCCCATGTACCCCCTCACCCTCCCTCTCACACACCCCCATATACCCCTCACCCTCCCTCACACACCCCCATACACCCCCTCACCCTCCCTCACAGACCCCCATATACCCCCTCACCCTCTCTCTCACATACCCCCATATATCCCCACCCTCTCTCACACACACACCCCCATATACCCCCTCACCCTCCCTCACACACCCCCATATACCCCCTCACCCTCCCTCACAGACCCCCATATACCCCCTCACCCCCCCTCTCACACACACCCATATACCCCCACCCTCCCTCACACACACCCCCATATACCCCCTCACCCTCCCTCACACCCCCATATACCCACTCACCCTCCCTCACACCCCCATATACCCCCTCACCCTCCCTCACACACCCCCTCATATATCCACAAACACTGCAATTAGCCCTCCTCCTCCTCCTCACACCCTCCCCCTATAAACCCTTCCCCTCATGCACCCCTGTATTTCCCCTCACCCTCACACCTTTCCCTATATATCCTCCTTCACCTCACGTCTTGCCCCATATACCCCTGACCCCCTCACTCCTTCCTGCACACACCCCCTCCCCCTTATTCCCTCCCCAGATGCACACCTCCCCCTGAAAACCCCCTGACTGTCCCCCAACACATCCCAAAAAACCCCTTGCCCTCACATACCCCCATATATCCCCTCCCCCTTACTCCATCTGCAATCAACCCACTCCCCCATACCCAGCGCGCCCCCTCACACCCTCCCTATATACTCCCCTCCCCCACTCACATCACCATATCACCCCTTACCCCTCATAGTCCCCCCATACTCCCTGATAGATCCCTCCCTATCCCCCTGAGACCTTCCAAAATATACCACGCTTCCCCCTCCCCGACACACATTAAATAGCAAAGGCAGGAGAGTACAGTGGTTTGGGAAGGTGCATTGGAGAGTCACAGAGTGTTGGAGTAAAGGGTGGGCAATCTTTGATGTGGAGTCCATTGCGTGTTGGAGTGAGGTGGAGGGAGGCTGAGCACATTGGAGTGAGGGGAGTGGGTGTGGGCGAGGGTGAGTGTGTTGGGGTGAGGATGAGTTGGTGGGAGTGAGGGTGAGTGGGTTGGAATGAGGGGGGGATAAGGCTGACATTGCTGTAATGAGGGGGTGTGAGGGTGACTGTGTTGTAATGAGGGAGGAGTGAGGGTGACGGTGCTGTAATGAGTGAGTTGTGAGGGTGATGCTGTTGTAATGAGGAGGGTGTGAGGATGACGGTGTTGTAATGAGGGGGTTGTGAGGGTGACGGTGTTGTAATGAGGGAGGAAGTGAGGGTGATGGTGTTGTAATCAGGGAGTTGTGAGGGCGATGGTGTTGTAATGAGGGGTGAAGTGAGGGTGATGAAGTTGTAATGAGGGAGGAAATGAGAGTGACGGTGTTGTAATGAGGGGGTGTGAGGGTGATGCTGTTGTAATAGGGGGGAGTGAGGGTGATAGTGTTGTAATGAGAGAGTTGTGAGGGTGACGGTGTTGTAATGAGGGAGGAAGTGAGGGTGATGGTTTTGTAATGAGGGAGTTGTGAGGGTGACAGTGTTGTAATGAGGCGGTTGTGAGGGTGACGGTGTTGTAATGAGGGACTTGTGAGGGTGACAGTGTTGTAATGAGGGACTTGTGAGGGTGACGGTGTTGTAGTGAGGGTGTTGTGTGGGTGACAGTGTTGTAATGAGGAAGGAAGTGAGGGTGACGGTGTTGTAATGAAGGGGTTGTGAGGGTGACAGTGTTGTAATTAGAGGGTTGTGAGGTTGATAGTGTTGTAATGAGGGTTGAAGTGAGGGTGATGAAGTTGTAATGAGGGAGGAAATGAGGGTGACGGTTTTGTAACGAGGGAGTTGTGAGGGTGACGGTGTTGTAATGAGGGGGCTGTGAGGGTGATGGTGTTGTAATGAGGGAGGAAGTGAGGGTGACGGTGTTGTAATGAGGGGGTGTGAGAGTGACAGTGTTGTGATAAGTGTGTTGTAAGGGTGACAGTGTTGTAATGAGGGAGGAAATGAGGGTGATGATGTTGTAATGAGGGAGGAAGTGAGGATGACGGTGTTGTAATGTGGGGGTTGTGAGGGTGAAGTGTTGTAATGTGGGGTGTGAGGGTGACAGTGTTGTAATGAGGGGGTTGTGAGGGTGACAGTGTTGTAATGAGGGGGAAGTGAGGGTGACAAAGTTGTAATGAGGGAGGAAATGAGGGTGATGGTGTTGTAATGAGGGAGTTGTGAGGGTGATGGTGTTGTAATGAGGGGAGGTGAGGGAAATAGTGTTGTAATGAGGCGGTTGTGAGGGTGACAGTGTTGTAATGAGGCGGTTGTGAGGGTGACGGCATTGTAATGAGGGAGTTGTGAGGGTGATGCTGTTGTAATGAGGGAGTTGTGAAGGTGATGATGTTGTAATGAGTGAGTTGTGAGGGTGATGGTGTTGTAATGAGGGAGTTATGAGGGTGATGCTGTTGTAATGAGGGAGTTGTGAGGGTTATGATGTTATAATGAGTGAGTTGTGAGCGTGACGGTGTTGTAATGAGGGAGTTGTGAGGATGATGGTGTTGTAATGAGGGAGTTGTGAGGGTGCTGGTGTTGTAATGAGGGGTTCGGGAGGGTGACAGGGTTGTAATGAGCGGGTGTGAGGATGACAGTGCTGTAATGAGGGAGTTGTGAGGGTGACGGTGTTGTAATGAGGGGGTTGTGAGGGTGGCAGTGTGGTAATGAGGGGTGTGTGAGGGTGATGGTTTGGAATGAGGGAGTTGTGAGGGTGACGGTGTTGTAATGAGGGAGCTGTGAGGGTGACGATGTGGTAATGAGGGGGTTGTGAGGGTGATGGTGTTATAATGAGAGAGTTGTGAGGGTGACGGTGTTGTAATGAGGGAGTTGTGAGGGTGATGGTGTTGTATTCAGGGAGTTGTGAGGGTGATGGTGTTGTAATGAGGGAGGAAGTGAGGGTGATGGTTTTGTAATGAGGGACTTGTGAGGGTGACAGTGTTGTAATGAGGGACTTGTGAGGGTGACGGTGTTGTAGTGAGGGTGTTGTGTGGGTGACAGTGTTGTAATGAGGAAGGAAGTGAGGGTGACGGTGTTGTAATGAAGGGGTTGTGAGGGTGACAGTATTGTAATGAGAGGGTTGTGAGGTTGACAGTGTTGTAATGAGGGTTGAAGTGAGGGTGACGAAGTTGTAACAAGGGAGGAAATGAGGGTGACGGTGTTGTAACGAGGGAGTTGTGAGGGTGATGGTGTTGTAATGAGGGGGCTGTGAGGGTGATGGTGTTGTAATGAGGGAGTTGTGAGGGTGACGGTGTTGTAATGAGGGAGGAAGTGAGGGTGACGGTGTTGTAATGAGGGGGTGTGAGAGTGACAGTGTTGTGATAAGTGTGTTTTAAGGGTGACAGTGTTGTAATGAGGGAGGAAATGAGGGTGATGATGTTGTAATGAGGGAGGAAGTGAGGGTGACGGTGTTGTAATGAGGGGGTTGTGAGGGTGACAGTGTTGTAATGTGGGGTGTGAGGGTGACAGTGTTGTAATGAGGGGGAAGTGAGGGTGACGAAGTTGTAATGAGGGAGGAAATGAGGGTGTCGGTGTTGTAATGAGGGAGTTGTGAGGGTGATGGTGTTGTAATGAGGGGAAGTGAGGGTAATGGTGTTGTAATGAGGGGGTTGTGAGGGTGACAGTGTTGTAATGAGGGGGTTGTGAGTGTGGCAGTGTGGTAATGAGGGGTGTGTGAGGGTGATGGTTTGGAATGAGGGAGTTGTGAGGGTGACGGTGTTGTAATGAGGGAGCTGTGAGGGTGACGATGTGGTAATGAGGGGGTTGTGAGGGTGATGGTGTTATAATGAGAGAGTTGTGAGGGTGACGGTGTTGTAATGAGGGAGTTGTGAGGGTGATGGTGTTGTATTCAGGGAGTTGTGAGGGTGATGATGTTGTAATGAGTGAGTTGTGAGGGTGATGGTGTTGTAATGAGGGAGTTGTGAGGATGATGGTGTTGTAATGAGGGAATTGTGAGGGTGCTGGTGTTGTAATGAGGGGTTCGGGAGGGTGACAGGGTTGTAATGAGCGGGTGTGAGGATGATGGTGCTGTAATGAGGGAGTTGTGAGGGTTACGGTGTTGTAATGAGGGGGTTGTGAGGGTGGCAGTGTGGTAATGAGGGGTGTATGAGGGTGATGGTGTTGTAATGAGGGAGTTGTGAGGGTGACGGTGTTGTATTGAGGGAGTTGTGAGGGTGGCAGTGTGGTAATTTGGGAGTTGTGAGGGTGGCGGTGTTGTAATGAGGGAGTTGTGAGGGTGACGATGTTGTAATGAGGGAGTTGTGAGGGTGGCAGTGTGGTAATGTGGGGGTTGTGAGGGTGATGGTGTTGTAATGAGGGAGTTGTGAGGGTGGCAGTGTGGTAATGTGGGGGTTGTGAGGGTGATGGTGTTGTAATGAGGGAGTTGTGAGGGTGGCAGTGTGGTAATGTGGGGGTTGTGAGGGTGATGGTGTTGTAATGAGGGAGTTGTGAGGGTGGCAGTGTTGTAATGTGGGGGTTGTGAGGGTGACGGTGTTGTAATGAGGGAGTTGTGAGGGTGGCAGTGTGGTAATGTGGGGGTTGTGAGGGTGACGGTGTTGTAATGAGGGAGTTGTGAGGGTGGCAGTGTTGTAATGTGGGGGTTGTGAGGGTGACGGTGTTATAATGAGGGAGTTGTGAGGGTGGCAGTGTTGTAATGTGGGGGTTATGAGGGTGATGGTGTTGTAATGAGGGAGTTGTGAGGGTGGCGGTGTTGTAATGAGGGTGGAGTAATTTGGAATATGGTCTCCCCTTATCCCACACTCTCAGTTCCAGCAGGTCTAACTCCGTACAAACATTCCTGATACCCATTGCTCCAGCATTAGTGCCAGCCATCAGGTGCCAGGCTCCTACCCAGTGGAATTCCTTCCCTCAGTCTACCTCTTCTCTCCATCCCTCTCCCACCCACAACACCTTCCCTTTGTCTGTCTGTTTCTCTCAATCTCCCTCAGTCCCCTTCTCCCTCACTTTGTGTCTCTTCCTCCCTCTATCTTTCTCCTCTTCTCCATCTCTCCCTCATTCCTCTCTCCCTCAGTCCCCCGTCTCTCTGTCCCTTTCTCTCTCTCTGCCCGTGCCTTCCTCCCTATCTCTATCTTTCTCCCCTTCTCCCTCTCGCCCTCTCTTACTGTCCCTTTCTCACTCTCTCTCTCTATCTCTATGTGCCTTTCTACGCATCTCTGTTTTTATCCCCTTCTCCCTCTCCCCATGTCCCTCTCTCCCTCTGTCTCTCTCTCTCTCTCTGTCGCTTCCTCTCACCATTTATCTTTCCAACCTACTCTCTTTCTCCCTCTCTGTCTCTCCCTCTGGCGCTCTCCCCAACGTTCTCACTAAGCCTATCTCACTGTCCCTCTGTCTCACACTCACTCTCTCACTTTCTCTCTCTTGTCCCTTTCCCTCACTCTGTTGCTCCCTGCTACACTAAAGGCCCACCTTCAATCCTACCTTTTCGGTGGGAATTATGTTAGTCCTCTAACAGAGGGTCGTCTTGGTTGGACTCCGAGATGTTGAGATGAGTGGCTGGCTGGTGTGGCACGGTGGGATCGTGCTGTGTAAGGGCCTGGTGTTGCACTGTGGGATCGTGCTGTGTAAGGACCTGGTGTTACACTGTGGGATCGTGCTGTGTAAGGTCCTGGTGTTACACTGTGGGATCGTGCTGTGTAAGGGCCTGGTGTTACACTGTGGGATCGTGCTGTGTAAGGGCCTGGTGTTACACTGTGGGATCGTGCTGTGTAAGGCCCTGGTGTTGCACTGTGGGATCGTGCTGTGTAAGGCCCTAGTGTTGCACTGTTGGGTCGTGCTGTATAAGGCCCTGGTGTTGCACTGTGGGATCGTGCTGTGTAAGGCCCTGGTGTTGCACTGTGGGATCGTGCTGTGTAAGGCCCTGGTGTTACACTGTGGGATCGTGCTGTGTAAGGCCCTGGTGTTACACTGTGGGATCGTGCTGTGTAAGGCCCTGGTGTTGCACTGTGGGATCGTGCTGTGTAAGGCCCTGGTGTTACACTGTGGGATCGTGCTGTGTAAGGCCCTGGTGTTGCACTGTGGGATCGTGCTGTGTAAGGTCCTGGTGTTACACTGTGGGATCGTGCTGTGTAAGGCCCTGGTGTTGCACTGTGGGATCGTGCTGTGTAAGGCCCTGGTGTTACACTGTGGGATCGTGCTGTGTAAGGTCCTGGTGTTACATTGTGGGATCGTGCTGTGTAAGGCCCTGGTGTTACACTGTGGGATCGTGCTGTGTAAGGCCCTGGTGTTACACTGTGGGATCGTGCTGTGTAAGGCCCTGGTGTTGCACTGTGGGATCGTGCTGTGTAAAGACCTGGTGTTACACTGTGGGATCGTGCTGTGTAAGGCCCTGGTGTTACACTGTGGGATCGTGCTGTGTCAGGCCCTGGTGTTGCACTGTGGGATCGTGCTGTGTAAGGGCCTGATGTTGCACTGTGGGATGGTGTTGCTGGAAAAGCGCTGCAGGTCAGGCAGCATCCAGGGAACAGGAGAATCGACGTTTCGGGCATGAGCCCTTCTTCAGGAATGAGGAAAGTGTGTCCAGCAGGCTAAGATAAAAGGAAGGGAGGAGGGACTTGGGGGAGGGGCGTTGGAAATGTGATAGGTGGAGGGAGGTCAAGGTGAGGGTGATAGACCGGAGAGGGGGTGGGGGCGGAGAGGTCAGGAAGAAGATTGCAGGTTAGGAAGGCGGTGCTGAGTTTGAGGGATTTGACTGAGACAAGGTGGGGGGAGGGGAAATGAGGAAACTGGGGAAATCTGAGTTCATCCCTTGTGGTTGGAGGGTTCCTAGGCGGAAGATGAGGCGCTCTTCCTCCAACCGTCGTGTTGCTATGGTCTGGTGATGGAGGAGTCCAAGGACCTGCATGTCCTTGGTGGAGTGGGAGGGGGAGTTGAAGTGTTGAGCCACGGGGTGGTTGGGTTGGTTGGTCCAGGTGTCCCAGAGGTGTTCTCTGAAACGTTCCGCAAGTAGGCGGCCTGTCTCCCCAATATAGAGGAGGCCACATCGGGTGCAGAGGATGCAGTAAATGATGTGTGTGGAGGTGCAGGTGAATTTGTGGCAGATATGGAAGTTTCCTTTGGGGCCTTGGAGGGAAGTAAGGGGGGAGGTGTGGGCGCAAGTCTTGCATTTCTTGCGGTTGCAGGGGAAGGTGCCGGGAGTGGAGGTTGGGTTGGTGGGGGGTGTGGACCTGACGAGGGAGTCACGGAGGGAGTGGTCTTTTCGGAATGCTGATAGGGGAGGGGAGGGAAATATATCCCTGGTGGTGGGGTCCGTTTGGAGGTGGCGGAAATGACGACGGATGATACGATGTATATGGAGGTTGGTGGGGTGGTAGGTGAGGACCAGTGGGGTTCTGTCCTGGTGGCGGTTGGAGGGGCGGGGTTCAAGGGCGGAGGAGCGGGAAGTGGAGGAGATGCAGTGGAGGGCATCGTCGACCACGTCAGGGGGGAAATTGCGGTCGTTAAAGAAGGAGGCCATCTGGGTTGTATGGTTTTGGAACTGGTCCTCCTGGGAGCAGAGGCGGTGGAGACGAAGGAATTAGGAATATGGGATGGCGTTTTTACAGGGGGCAGGGTGGGAGGAGAGTCAGTCCATGTTGAGTCGGTCGTCCGAGATAGAAACGGAAAGGTCTAGGAAGGGGAGGGAGGAATCTGAGACTGTCCAGGTGAATTTGAGGTCGGGGTGGAAGGTGTTGGTGAAGTGGATGAACTGTTCAACCTCCTCGTGGGAGCACGAGGCGGCGCCAATACAGTCATCGATGTAGCGGAGGAAAAGGTGGGGGGTGGGGCCAGTGTAGCTGCGGAAGATGGACTGTTCCACATATCCTACGAAGAGGCAGGCGTAGCTGGGGCCCATGCGGGTGCCCATGGCTACTCCTTTGGTTTGGAGGAAGTGGGAGGATTGGAAAGAGAAGCTGTTCAGGGTGAGGACCAGTTCAGTCAGTCGAACGAGGGTGTCAGGTGAGGGTGGATTGGCTAAGCTAAATTGTCCCATAGTGCCCAGGAATGTGCAGGTTAGGGTGGATTGGTCGTGCTAAATTGTCCCATAGTGCCCAGGAATATGCAGGTTAGGGTGGATTGGCCGTGCTAAATTGTCCCATAGTGCCCAGGAATGTGCAGGTTAGGGTGCATTGGCTGTGCTAAATTGTCCCACAGTGCCCAGGGATGTGCAGGTTAGGGTGGATTGGCCGTGCTAAATTGTCCCATAGTGCCCAGGGGTGCACAGGTTAGGGTGGATTGGCTGTGCTAAATTGTCCCATAGTGCCCAGGAATGTGCAGGTAAGGGTGCATTGGCCGTGCTAAATTGTCCCATAGTGCCCAGGAATGTGCAGGTTAGGGTGGATTGGCCGTGCTAAATTGTCCCATAGTGCCCAGGGGTGCACAGGTTAGGGTGGATTGGCTGTGCTAAATTGTCCCATAGTGCCCAGGAATGTGCAGGTTAGGGTGCATTGGCTGTGCTAAATTGTCCCATAGTGCCCAGGAATATGCAGGTTAGGGTGGATTGGCCGTGCTAAATTGTCCCACAGTGTCCAGGGATGTGCAGGTTAGGGTGGATTGGCCGTGCTAAACTGTCCCTTCGTGCCCAGGGATGTGCAGGTTAGGGTGGATTGGTCGCGCTAAATTGTCCCATAGTGCCCAGGGATGTGTAGGTTAGGGTGGGTTGGCCATGCTAAATTGTCCCATAGTGCCCAGGGAAGTGCAGGTTAGGGTGGATTGGCCATGCTAAATTGTCCCATAGTGACCAGGGATGTGCATGTTAGGGTGGATTGGCCATGCTAAATTGTCCCATAGTGCCCAGGGATGTACAGGTTAGGGTGGATTGGCCGTGCTAAATTGTCTCATAGTGTCCAGGGATGTGCAGGTTAGGGTGGATTGACCGTGCTAAATTGTCCCATAGTGCCCAGGGATGTGCAGGTTAGGGTGGATTGGCTGTGCTAAACTGTCCCTTCGTGCCCAGGGATGTACAGGTTAGGGTGGATTGGCCCTGCCAAATTGTCCCATTGTGCCCAGGGATGTGCAGGTTAGGGTGGATTGGCCGTGCTAAATTGTCCCATAGTGCCCAGAGATGTGCATGTTAGGGTAGATGGCCATGCTAAACTGTCCCATAGTGCCCAGGGATGTACAGGTTAGGGTGGATTGGTCGCGCTAAATTGTCCCATAGTGCCCAGGGATGTGTAGGTTAGGGTGGATTGGCCGTGCTAAACTGTCCCATAGTACCCACGGATGTGCAGGTTAGGGTGGATTGACCGTGCTAAATTGTCCCATAGTGCCTAGGGATTTGCAGGCTAGGGTGGATTGGCCATGCTAAATTGTCCCATAGTGTCCATGGATGGGCAGGTTAGAGTGAATTGGCCGTGCTAAATTGTCCCATAGTGCCCAGGGATGCGCAGGTTGGGGTGGATTGGCCGTGCTAAATTGTGCCATAGTGCCCAGGGATGTGCAGGTTAGGGTGGATTGGCCGTGCTAAATTGTCCCATAGTGCCTAGGGATTTGCAGGCTAGGGTGGATTGGCCGTGCTAAATTGTCCCATAGTGTCCATGGATGGGCAGGTTAGAGTGAATTGGCCGTGCTAAATTGTCCCACAGTGCCCAGGGATGTGCAGGTTGGGGTGGATTGGCCGTGCTAAATTGTGCCATAGTGCCCAGGGATGTGCAGGTTAGGGTGGATTGGCCGTGCTAAATTGCCCCATAGTGCCCAGGGATGTGCAGGCTAGGGTGGATTGGCCGTGCTAAATTGTCCCATAGTGCCCAGGGATGTGCAGGTTAGGGTGGATTGGCTGTGCTAAACTGTCCCACAGTGTCCAGGGATGTGCAGGTTAGGGTGGATTGGCCGTGCCAAATTGTCCCATTGTGCCCAGGGATGTGCAGGTTAGGGTGGATTGGCCGTGCTAAATTGTCCCATAGTGCTCAGAGATGTGCATGTTAGGGTAGATTGGCCATGCTAAATTGTCCCTTCGTGCCCAGGGATGTGCAGGTTAGGGTGGATTGGCTGTGCTAAACTGTCCCTTCGTGCCCAGGGATGTACAGGTTAGGGTGGATTGGCTGTGCTAAACTGTCCCTTCGTGCCCAGGGATGTGCAGGTTAGGGTGGATTGGCTGTGATAAACTGTCCCTTCGTGCCCAGGGATGTACAGGTTAGGGTGGATTGGCTGTGCTAAACTGTCCCTTCGTGCCCAGGGATGTGCAGGTTAGGGTGGATTGGCTGTGCTAAACTGTCCCTTCGTGCCCACGGATGTACAGGTTAGGGTGGATTGGCCGTGCTAAATTGTCCCATAGTGTCCATGGATGGGCAGGTTAGAGTGAATTGGCCGTGCTAGATTGTCCCATAGTGCCCAGGGATGTGCAGGTTAGGGTGGATTGGCCGTGCTAAATTGCCCCATAGTGCACAGGGATGTGCAGGCTAGGTTGGATTGGCCGTGCTAAATTGTCCCATAGTGCCCAGGGATGTGCAGGTTAGGGTGGATTGGCTGTGCTAAACTGTCCCTTCGTGCCCAGGGATGTACAGGTTAGGGTGGATTGGCCGTGCCAAATTGTCCCATTGTGCCCAGGGATGTGCAGGTTAGGGTGGATTGACTGTGCTAAATTGTCCCATAGTGCCCAGAGATGTGCATGTTAGGGTAGATGGCCATGCTAAACTGTCCCATCGTGCCCAGGGATGTACAGGTTGGGGTGGATTGGCCGTGCTAAATTGTGCCATAGTGCCCAGGGATGTGCAGATTAGGGTGGATTGGCCGTGCTAAATTGTCCCATAGTGCCTAGGGATTTGCAGGTTAGGGTGGATTGGCCATGCTAAATTGTCCCATAGTGTCCATGGATGGGCAGGTTAGAATGAATTGGCCGTGCTAAATTGTCGCATAGTGCCCAGGGATGTGCAGGTTAGGGTGGATTGGCCGTGCTAAATTGTCCCATAGTGCCGAGGGATTTGCAGGCTAGGGTGGATTGGCCATGCTAAATTGTCCCATAGTGTCCATGGATGGGCAGGTTAGAGTGAATTGGCCGTGCTAAATTGTCCCATAGTGCCCAGGGATGTGCAGGTTGGGGTGGATTGGCCGTGCTAAATTGTGCCATAGTGCCCAGGGATGTGCAGGTTAGGGTGGATTGGCCGTGCTAAATTGTCCCATAGTGCCTAGGGATTTGCAGGTTAGGGTGGATTGGCCATGCTAAATTGTCCCATAGTGTCCATGGATGGGCAGGTTAGAATGAATTGGCCGTGCTAAATTGTCGCATAGTGCCCAGGGATGTGCAGGTTGGGGTGGATTGGCCGTGCTAAATTGTCCCATAGTGCCCAGAGATGTGCATGTTAGGGTAGATTGGCCGTGCTAAATTGTCCCATAGTGCCCAGGGATGTGCAGGTTAGGGTGGATTGGCTGTGCTAAACTGTCCCTTCGTGCCCAGGGATGTACAGGTTAGGGTGGATTGGCCGTGCCAAATTGTCCCATTGTGTCCAGGGATGTGCAGGTTAGGGTGGATTGGCCGTGCTAAATTGTCCCATAGTGCCCAGGGATGTGCAGGTTAGGGTGGATTGGCCGTGCTAAATTGTGCCATAGTGCCCAGGGATGTGCAGGTTAGGGTGGATTGGCCGTGCTAAATTGTCCCATAGTGCCGAGGGATTTGCAGGCTAGGGTGGATTGGCCATGCTAAATTGTCCCATAGTGTCCAGGGATGTGCAGCTTAGGGTGGATTGGCTGTACTAAATTGTCCCATAGTGTCCAGGGATGTGCAGGTTAGGGTGGATTGGCTGTACTAAATTGTCCCATAGTGCCCAGGGATGTGCTGGTTAGGGTGGATTGGCCGTGCTAAATTGTCCCATAGTGCCCAGGGATGTGCAAGTTAGGGTGGATTGGCTGTGCTAAACTGTCCCTTCATGCCCAGGGATGTACAGGTTAGGGTGGATTGGCCGTGCCAAATTGTCCCATTGTGCCCAGGGATGTGCAGGTTAGGGTGGATTGACTGTGCTAAATTGTCCCATAGTGCCCAGAGATGTGCATGTTAGGGTAGATGGCCATGCTAAACTGTCCCATAGTGCCCAGGGATGTACAGGTTGGGGTGGATTGGCCGTGCTAAATTGTGCCATAGTGCCCAGGGATGTGCAGGTTAGGGTGGATTGGCCGTGCTAAATTGTCCCATAGTGCCTAGGGATTTGCAGGTTAGGGTGGATTGGCCGTGCTAAATTGTCCCATAGTGCCCAGGGATGTGCAGGTTAGGGTGGATTGGCCATGCTAAATTGTCCCATAGTGTCCATGGATGGGCAGGTTAGAATGAATTGGCCGTGCTAAATTGTCGCATAGTGCCCAGGGATGTGCAGGTTAGGGTGGATTGGCCGTGCTAAATTGTCCCATAGTGCCGAGGGATTTGCAGGCTAGGGTGGATTGGCCATGCTAAATTGTCCCATAGTGTCCATGGATGGGCAGGTTAGAGTGAATTGGCCGTGCTAAATTGTCCCATAGTGCCCAGGGATGTGCAGGTTGGGGTGGATTGGCCGTGCTAAATTGTGCCATAGTGCCCAGGGATGTGCAGGTTAGGGTGGATTGGCCGTGCTAAATTGTCCCATAGTGCCTAGGGATTTGCAGGTTAGGGTGGATTGGCCATGCTAAATTGTCCCATAGTGTCCATGGATGGGCAGGTTAGAATGAATTGGCCGTGCTAAATTGTCGCATAGTGCCCAGGGATGTGCAGGTTGGGGTGGATTGGCCGTGCTAAATTGTCCCATAGTGCCCAGAGATGTGCATGTTAGGGTAGATTGGCCGTGCTAAATTGTCCCATAGTGCCCAGGGATGTGCAGGTTAGGGTGGATTGGCTGTGCTAAACTGTCCCTTCGTGCCCAGGGATGTACAGGTTAGGGTGGATTGGCCGTGCCAAATTGACCCATTGTGTCCAGGGATGTGCAGGTTAGGGTGGATTGGCCGTGCTAAATTGTCCCATAGTGCCCAGGGATGTGCAGGTTAGGGTGGATTGGCCGTGCTAAATTGTGCCATAGTGCCCAGGGATGTGCAGGTTAGGGTGGATTGGCCGTGCTAAATTGTCCCATAGTGCCGAGGGATTTGCAGGCTAGGGTGGATTGGCCATGCTAAATTGTCCCATAGTGTCCAGGGATGGGCAGGTTAGAGTGAATTGGCCGTGCTAAATTGTCCCATAGTGCCCAGGGATGTGCAGATTAGGGTGGGTTGGCCGTGCTAAATTGTCCCATAGTGCCTAGGGATTTGCAGGCTAGGGTGGATTGGCCATGCTAAATTGTCCCATAGTGTCCAGGGATGGGCAGGTTAGAGTGAATTGGCCGTGCTAAACTGTCCCGGCGTGTCCAGGGATGTGCAGGTTAGGGTGGATTGGCCGTGCTAAATTGTCCCATAGTGCCTAGGGATTTGCAGGTTAGGGTGGATTGGCCGTGCTAAATTGTCCCATAGTGCCCAGGGATGTGCAGGTTAGGGTGGATTGGCCATGCTAAATTGTCCCATAGTGTCCATGGATGGGCAGGTTAGAATGAATTGGCCGTGCTAAATTGTCGCATAGTGCCCAGGGATGTGCAGGTTAGGGTGGATTGGCCGTGCTAAATTGTCCCATAGTGCCGAGGGATTTGCAGGCTAGGGTGGATTGGCCATGCTAAATTGTCCCATAGTGTCCATGGATGGGCAGGTTAGAGTGAATTGGCCGTGCTAAATTGTCCCATAGTGCCCAGGGATGTGCAGGTTGGGGTGGATTGGCCGTGCTAAATTGTGCCATAGTGCCCAGGGATGTGCAGGTTAGGGTGGATTGGCCGTGCTAAATTGTCCCATAGTGCCTAGGGATTTGCAGGTTAGGGTGGATTGGCCATGCTAAATTGTCCCATAGTGTCCATGGATGGGCAGGTTAGAATGAATTGGCCGTGCTAAATTGTCGCATAGTGCCCAGGGATGTGCAGGTTGGGGTGGATTGGCCGTGCTAAATTGTCCCATAGTGCCCAGAGATGTGCATGTTAGGGTAGATTGGCCGTGCTAAATTGTCCCATAGTGCCCAGGGATGTGCAGGTTAGGGTGGATTGGCTGTGCTAAACTGTCCCTTCGTGCCCAGGGATGTACAGGTTAGGGTGGATTGGCCGTGCCAAATTGACCCATTGTGTCCAGGGATGTGCAGGTTAGGGTGGATTGGCCGTGCTAAATTGTCCCATAGTGCCCAGGGATGTGCAGGTTAGGGTGGATTGGCCGTGCTAAATTGTGCCATAGTGCCCAGGGATGTGCAGGTTAGGGTGGATTGGCCGTGCTAAATTGTCCCATAGTGCCGAGGGATTTGCAGGCTAGGGTGGATTGGCCATGCTAAATTGTCCCATAGTGTCCAGGGATGGGCAGGTTAGAGTGAATTGGCCGTGCTAAATTGTCCCATAGTGCCCAGGGATGTGCAGATTAGGGTGGGTTGGCCGTGCTAAATTGTCCCATAGTGCCTAGGGATTTGCAGGCTAGGGTGGATTGGCCATGCTAAATTGTCCCATAGTGTCCAGGGATGGGCAGGTTAGAGTGAATTGGCCGTGCTAAACTGTCCCGGCGTGTCCAGGGATGTGCAGGTTAGGGTGGATTGGCCGTGCTAAATTGTCCCATAGTGCCCAGGGATGTGCAGCTTAGGGTGGATTGGCCGTGCTAAATTGTCCCATAGTGCCCAGGGATGTGCAGCTTAGGGTGGATTGGCCGTGCTAAATTGTCCCATAGTGCCCAGGGATGTGCAGCTTAGGGTGGATTGGCCGTGCTAAATTGTCCCATAGTGCCCAGGGATGTGCAGGTTAGGGTGGATTGGCCGTGCTAAATTTTCCCATAGTACCCAGGGATGTGCAGCTTAGGGTGGATTGGCCGTGCTAAATTGTCCCATAGTGCCCAGGGATGTGCAGGTTAGGGTGGATTGGCTGTACTAAATTGTCCCATAGAGTCCAGGGATGTGCAGGTTAGGGTGGATTGGCTGTACTAAATTGTCCCATAGTGCCCAGGGATGTGCTGGTTAGGGTGGATTGGCCGTGCTAAATTGTCCCATAGTGCCCAGGGATGTACAGGTTAGGGTGGATTGGCCGTGCTAAATTGTCCCATAGTGCCCAGGGATGTGCAGGTTCGGGTGGATTGGCCGTGCTAAATTGTCCCATAGTGCCCAGGGATGTGCAGGTTAGGGTGGATTGGCCGTGCTAAATTGTCCCATAGTGCCCAGGGATGTGCAGGTTAGGGTGGATTGGCCGTGCTAAATTGTCCCATAGTGTCCAGGAATGTGCAGGTTAGGGTGGATTGGCCGTGCTAAATTGTCCCATAGTGCCCAGGGATGTGCAGGTTAGGGTGGATTGGCCGTGCTAAATTGCCCCATAGTGTCCAGGGATGTGCAGGTTAGGGTGGATTGGCCGTGCTAAATTGTCCCATAGTGCCCAGGGATGTACAGGTTAGGGTGGATTGGCCGTGCTAAATTGTCCCATAGTGCCCAGGGATGTGCAGGTTAGGGTGGATTGGCTGTACTAAATTGTCCCATAGAGTCCAGGGATGTGCAGGTTAGGGTGGATTGGCTGTACTAAATTGTCCCATAGTGCCCAGGGATGTGCTGGTTAGGGTGGATTGGCCGTGCTAAATTGTCCCATAGTGCCCAGGGATGTACAGGTTAGGGTGGATTGGCCGTGCTAAATTGTCCCATAGTGCCCAGGGATGTGCAGGTTCGGGTGGATTGGCCGTGCTAAATTGTCCCATAGTGCCCAGGGATGTGCAGGTTAGGGTGGATTGGCCGTGCTAAATTGTCCCATAGTGCCCAGGGATGTGCAGGTTAGGGTGGATTGGCCGTGCTAAATTGTCCCATAGTGTCCAGGAATGTGCAGGTTAGGGTGGATTGGCCGTGCTAAATTGTCCCATAGTGCCCAGGGATGTGCAGGTTAGGGTGGATTGGCCGTGCTAAATTGCCCCATAGTGTCCAGGGATGTGCAGGTTAGGGTGGATTGGCCGTGCTAAATTGTCCCATAGTGCCCAGGGATGTACAGGTTAGGGTGGATTGGCCGTGCTAAATTGTCCCATAGTGCCCACGGATGTACAGGTTAGGTGCCTGTTCATGGCCTGTTTCCACACTGTCGGTATTCTATGATTCGCTGGAGCACTGCAGTCAGCCTGAGACAGCGATGTTGGCCAGGGAACAGGGTGGGCTGTAGCCTCAGCCTGAGCTGCTGTGAGTGCTGTAGCCCTCCGGAAATGCCGAGAGGGAAGAGGATTTTCTTTTCCACTGAAGACGGAGAAAATTCGATCGGACTTTGGAGCCTAATTCTGTCACGTGAATCTTTTCCAGTTGCGAACACCACGCAGCCCCAGAGTGAGGTGTCAGCAACACCAGACAATGAGACCACAGCAACATCACTGAAGCTCTGCTGCCAAACTGCAGCTCAAATCTCACTCACAGGTAACTGGCCAGGCTCAACATCCACCATTCAACAGCACGTACACTGTGGGAACGTCAGCCCCAGCTCAACCCCACTGTTCCACTCCTGACTGCGACTAACACAAGGAGTCAAGTTTACACTGAGGTGGAAAAGAGAGTGCGGGGCCGTGGGATTAGTTTGGGGATTGATACAGGGCTATGGGGAGAGAGTGTGGCAGTGGGATTAATTTTGGGATTGATACAGGCCTTTGAGGAGAGAGAGTGTGGCAGTGAGATTAGTTTGGGGATTGATACAGGGAAATGGGGACAGAGTGGGGCAGTGGGATTAGTTTAGGTATTGATACAGGGCTATGGGGAGAGAGTGTGGCAGTGGAATTAGTTTGGGTATTGATACAGGGATATGGGGAGAGGGTGGGGCAATGGGATTAGTTTGGGGATTGATGCAGGGCTATGGGGAGAGAGTGTGGCAGTGGGATTAGTTTGGGGATTGATACAGGGCTATGGGGAGAGAGTGGGGCTGTGGGATTAGTTTGGGGATTGATACAGGCCTATGAGGAGAGAGAGTGGGGCAGTGGGATTAGTTTGGGAATTGTTACAGGGCTATGGGGAGAGAGTGTGGCAGTGGGATTAGTTTGGGGATTGATACAGGGCTATGGGGAGAGAGTGGGGCTGTGGGATTAGTTTGGGGATTGATACAGGCCTATGAGGAGAGAGAGTGGGGCAGTGGGATTAGTTTGGGGATTGATACAGGGCTATGGGGAGAGAGTGGGGCAGTGGGATTAGTTTGGGGATTGATACAGGGAAATGGGGACAGAGTGGGGCAGTGGGATTAGTTTGGGGATTGATACAGGGCTAAGGGGAGAGAGTGGGGCAGTGGGATTAGTTTGGGGATTGATACAGGCCTATGAGGAGAGAGAGTGGGGCAGTGGGATTAGTTTGGGGATTGATACAGGGCTATGGGGAGAGGGTGGGGCAGTGGGATTAGTTTGGGGATTGATACAGGCCTATGAGGAGAGAGAGTGGGGCAGTGGGATTAGTTTGGGGATTGATACAGGGCTATGGGGAGAGGGTGGGGCAGTGGGATTAGTTTGGGATTGATACAGGGCTATGGGGAGAGAGTGGGGCAGTGGGATTAGTTTATGGATTGATACAGGGAAATGGGGAGAGAGAGTGAGGCAGTTGTGATGCCTGAACCACCACTGATGGACAGCATCACCCATTAACCCGAACTTTGTTCATACCCTCAGGCAATGTCCACTCTTTGATCCTCCAACTTAGACCCCACCCATTGTTTCAATTTGCCAGACATGACCTCTGACCCCTCTGTACCCCAAGTTGGACTGAAAGGTGTCCTGGGAAAAGCAGCCCGCACATTTGGCACCCCATGCCTCACCTTTTTTACACTCAGGAGCATTAGCAGCCTATTCAGCCTCTCCCTGTCGCTCAAATCCGTGTAAATCTTTTCTGAACCCTTTCAAGTTTCACAACATCATTCCCATAGGAAGGAGACTAGAATTGCACACAATATTCCAACAGTGGCCTAACCAATGTCCTGTACAGCCGCAACATGACCTCCCAACTCCTGTACTCGATACTCTGACCAATAAAGGAATGCGTTCTTCACTATCCTATCTACCTGCGACTCCACTTTCAAGGAGCTATGAACCTGCACTCCAAGATCTCTTTGTTCAGCAACACTCCCGAGGACCTTATCACTAAGTGTATAAGTCCTGCTAAGATTTGCTTTCCCAAAATGCAGCACCTCACATTTATCTGAATTAAACTCCATCTGCCACTTCTCTGCCTATTGGCCCATCTGGTCCAGATCCTGTTGTAATCCGAGGTAACCCTCTTCGCTGTCCACTACATCTCCAATTTTGGTGTCATCTGCAAACTTACTAACTGTACCTCTTATGCTCGCATCCAAATCATTTATGTAAATGACAAAAAGTAGAGGGCCCAGCACCGATCCTTGTGGCACTCCAGTGGTCACAGGCCTCCAGTCTGAAAAACAACCCTCCACCACCACCCTCTGTCTTCTACCTTTGAGCCAGTTCTGTATCCAAACGGCTAGTTCTCCCTGTATTCTGTGAGATCTAGCCTTGCTAATCAGTCTCCTATGGGGAACCTTGTCGAATGCCTTAGATGACGTCCACTGCTCTGCCCTCATCAATTCTCTTTGTTACTTCTTAAAAAATTCAATCAAGTTCATGAGACACAATTTCCTGCGCACAAAGCCATGTTGACTATCCTTAATCAATCCTTGTCTTTCCAAATACATGTACATCCAGTCCCTCAGGATTCCCTCCAACAACTTGCCCACCACCGAGGTCAGGCTCACTGGTCTATAGTTCCCTGGCTTGTCCTTACCACCTTTCTTAAACAGTGGCACCACGTTTGCCAACCTCCAGTCTTCAGGCACCTCACCTGTGACTATCGATGATACAAATATCTCAGCAAGAGGCCCAGCAATCACTTCACTAGCTTCCCACAGAGTTCTCGGGTACACCTGATCGGGTCCTGGGGATTTATCCACCTTTATGCATTTTAAGACATCCAGCACCTCCTTTGTAAGATTAACATTTTTCAAGATGTCACCAGCTATTTCCCCACATTCTCTATCTTTCATGTCCTTTTCGACAGTAAATACTGATGCAAAATACTCGTTTAGTATCTGCCCCATCTCCTGCAGCACCACACAAAGGCTGCCTTGCTGATCTTTGAGGGGCCCTATTCTCTCCCTAGTGTTACCCCTTTTGTCCTGAATGTATTTGTAAAAACTCTTTGGATTCTCCTTAACTCTGTTTGCCAAAGCTATCTCATGCCCCCCTTGTGCCCCATTGATCCCCCTTGTCAGTATACTCCTACTGCCTTTCTACTCTTCTAAGGATTCACCTGACCTCTCCTGTCTATACCTGACATATGCTTCCTTCTTTTTCTGAACAAAACCGTCAATTTCTCTAGTCATCTGACATTCCCTAACACCTACCAACCTTTCCTTTCACCCTAACAGGAACATACTGTCGACTTTAAAGGTACTTTTTAATCTTATTCCAGACTTTTAAAAACTCTGCCAGTCTTTTTGTTAACTATTTCTATTCTGTAACAACATTTAAAATATCTGTACCGAGGTACCCAGTATCTAAGATGGCGCTGAGAGGCAACATTACAGTCAGTCGAGTGCATGTAACAGTAAAGGCTACTCTATTCTATAAGGAGAGGCTGAACAGGCTGGGGCTATTTTCCCTGGAGCGTTAGAGGTTCTGGGGTGACCTTATAGAGGTTTATAAAATCATGAGGGCCATAGAGGGGGTAAATAGATAAGGTCTTTTCCCTGGGGTGGGGGAGTCCAGAATTAGAGGGCATAGGTTTAAGGTGAGAGGGGAAAGATATAAAAGAGACCTAAGGGGCAACTTTTTCACACAGAGGGTGGTACGTGTATGGAATGAGCTGCCAGAGGAAGTGGTGGAGGCTGGTACAATTGCAACATCTAAAAGGCATCTGGATGGGGACATGAATAGGAAGGGTTTGGAGGGATTATGGGCCGGACAAATGGGACTGGATGAATTGAGGATATCTGGTCGGTGTGGACCAGGTGGACCGACTGTTCCCGTGATGTATGACTCCACGATTCGTGTCTAGGCCGGTTGAATACTGGAACCTCACGATTCGAGTCTGTGGAACGCCTGTCTTTATTTCTGGGCAGGTAGAACAAAAGAGAAGTACAGAACAGGAACAGGCCCCTCCAAGCCTGGGATGATCATCCAACTCAACTAAAAAAACTCAGTCTGTATCCCTCCGTATTCATGTAACCATTTAGATGCCTCTTAAATGTGGCCAACGTGTCTGCTTCCAACACCTCTTCTGACAGCGTGTTGTCGGCACCTACCACTCTCTGTGTGAAAAACCTCCCTTGCGTGTTTCCCTGAAACATTCCCCCTCTCACCTTGAGCTTCTGCCCCCTTGTCAGTGAAGCTTCAACCTCTGGGGGAGAAAAGCCTCTGACTATCTGCCCTATCGACGCCTCCCATAATTGTGTAGACCTCTACAGGCCACTGTCTTCCCAAGTGAAAGCAATCCTCAGTCAACGTTCGATTGACCTCTTGTCTCTTTGTCTCTCCCCAGACCTGGGCTGGGAACATTGGATTCTGTACCCGGAACAGATTACCTACGTGGCCTGTGCCAGCTGCAGGCACACGCGGGACCTGGTATCCCCCCGCTGTCGCCAAGATCATCCGACCAAGGGATCGAAAACTGGCAGGGTAGGTACCAACTCGGCCAAGTGGGAAAGCAGGAGAGGGCAAGCGTAACGAGGTTCGATATGACTAGAGAGATTGGGAGTAGGCCATTCGGCCCTTCGAACCTGCTGCAGCCCCCCCCAAACACAACACCATCATCCGACTCCAAAGCCCACCCCTCCACTTTCTCCCCCTTCGATCCCAGCAGCCCTGAGAACTACCATTCAACTCTTCCTTGAAAACCCTCAATGTTGGCACCTCTGCCACCTTCTGGGGCAGACCAGCGCACGGGCTCCCCACTCTCTAGGTCAAGAGATTTCTCCTCACCTCAGGCCTGCCCCGTATCCTTCAGACTGTGACCACCCCCCCACCCCGCCCTGCCACTGGGTCATTAGGAACTGCCTTCCTGCGTTTCCAACCTGCTCCCGTCGGATGTCTGTAGCGGGGGGGGGGGGGGAAGGGGTGGCACAGGGATTCCAAAGACATGAGTGCCATCTCTGATGCCAGCCTACTGGCACGAGTGATGGCAGAACGTGGTCGAAATCCAGTCCGTGAAGGGAACATGCCTTACCTGTGGACGTGGACAGCAAGGGTTGGGATGCAAGGCACTGCCCTCTCTAGATGGGTCTCCGAGTGAACCGAGGTTCTCGAGTCCTGCCTGAGACACTGAAACTCCCCGGTGTGCCCTCCCGCCCAAGATAAGGAGTTACCAGCTGTGTTCACTCTCCTCTGCAGCTCACAAACATATTCCTGTATCTGCTTTGTTGACAAGGGGTGGGAGGTGAGATTCTGTCTGTCTGTCTGTCTGTCTGTCTGTGAAATTCTCCAAAACGCTAGGAATCAATCTGTCCTCCAGGCATTTTGTACAGGTTCTAGCCTGCACTCACCAACCCCACCTCAATTACATTGATAAAAAAATCCACCATAAAATATTACAGCACGATGGAGGGACTATCATTTGTTCCCTTCGTTCCTGGGTGCTGAGATTTGCTTCCGAATTAGTCCATTAAATAACCTAAATGAATCATTCCCCACCCAACCCATTAACTCAGAGTCACAGAAACCAGGGCCCGTACCCCTTTGTCCCTCCCTCTCCCTGTCTCCTGTATCCGGCGTTCCAATCCGGATATCTCTCCCCTTGTGGGGTACCGTCGAAATTCATTGCCAAGCCCCCCCCCCCCCCCCTTCCACGAGAGCGAGAGAGAGAGAGAGAGAGGCACCGCGGGCTGAGGTCCTGTGTTAAGGGCGCTACGGCAATGCAACCCTAACCAAGAGAGCGGCCATTGCAGGGATGCAGCGTGGGAGAAAAAAGAGCAGGTGGTGTCCTTGGAATGGGAAAAACAAGCCGGAGGGATCGAGTCAGCAGCTGTCAACAGCAGCAGGTGATTCTGGGAGAGTTCTCACGAAAAGCGTCTGACAGTATCACCCCTCAGGAATTCCCCAGGGCTTTCGTTCGTTCTTGGCCGGTCTTTCGAGGTAATTTTGAAACGGCAGTAGCTGTACAGAGGCTGGCGTTCCGTCACTTTCTATTAACACATGAACAGCCCCTGACTATAGCACTGCCTCATGTAGAGTCAGCATACCTCAGAACACACCTTCTTATATAAAACAGGGCTCCCGACTGGGACCAGAAAACACCCCAAACTCACATTCTATAAGGTCTCGCTGGCTGACCTCGTTACAATCACTACATCCGAAGATGTGCAGGTTAGGGTGGATTGGCCGTGCTAAATTGCCCCATAGTGCCCAGGGATGTCGGGGTAAGGGTGGATTGGTCATGATAAATTGTCCCATAGTGCCCAGGGATGTGCAGGTTAGGGTGGATTGGCCATGCTAAATTGCCCCATAGTGCCCAGGGATGTCGAGGTAAGGGTGGATTGGTCATGCTAAATTGCCCCATAGTGCCCAGTGATGTGCAGGTTAGGGTGGATTGGCTGTGCTAAATTGTCAAATAGTGCCCAGGGATGTGCAGGTTAGGGTGGATTGGCTGTGCTAAATTGTCCCATAGTGCCCAGGGATGTGCAGGGTAGGGTGGATTGGCTGTGCTAAATTGCCCCATAGTGCCCAGTGATGTGCAGGTTAGGGTGGATTGGCTGTGCTAAATTGTCCCATAGTGCCCAGGGATGTGCAGGTTAGGGTGGATTGGCTGTGCTAAATTGTCCCATAGTGCCCAGGGATGTGCAGGTTAGGGTGGATTGGCCGTGCTAAATTGCCCCATAGTGCCCAGTGATGTGCAGGTTAGGGTGGATTGGCTGTGCTAAATTGTCCCATAGTGCCCAGGGATGTGCAGGTTAGGGTGGATTGGCTGTGCTAAATTGCCCCATAGTGCCCAGTGATGTGCAGGTTAGGGTGGATTGGCTGTGCTAAATTGTCCCATAGTGCCCAGGGATGTGCAGGTTAGGGTGGATTGGCTGTGCTAAATTGTCCCATAGTGCCCAGGGATGTGCAGGTTAGGGTGGATTGGCTGTGCTAAATTGTCCCATAGTGCCCAGGGATGTGCAGGTTAGGGTGGAGTGGCCATGCTAAATTGTCCCACGGTGTCCAGGGATGTGCAGGTTAGGGTGGATTGGCCGTGCTAAATTGCCCCATAGTGCCCAGGGATGTGCAGGTTAGGGTGGATTGGCCATGCTAAATTGCCCCATAGTGCCCAGGGATGTGCAGGTTAGGGTGGATTGGCCGTGCTAAATAGTCCCATAGTGTCCAGGGATGTGCAGGTTAGGGTGGATTGGCCGTGCTAAATTGCCCCACAGTGTCCAGGGATGTGCAGGTTAGGGTGGATTGGCCGTGCTAAATTGTCCCATAGTGTCCAGGGATGTGCAGGTTAGGGTGGATTGGCCGTGCTAAATTGTCCCATAGTGCCCAGGGATGTGCAGGTTAGGGTGGATTGGCTGTGCTAAATTGTCCCATAGTGCCCAGGGATGTGCAGGGTAGGGTGGATTGGCCGTGCTAAATTGTCCCATAGTGCCCAGAGTTGTGCAGGTTAGGGTGGATTGGCCGTGCTAAATTGTCCCATAGTGCCCAGGGATGTGCAGGTTAGGGTGGAGTGGCCATGCTAAATTGTCCCACGGTGTCCAGGGATGTGCAGGTTAGGGTGGATTGGCCGTGCTAAATTGCCCCATAGTGCCCAGGGATGTGCAGGTTAGGGTGGATTGGCCATGCTAAATTGCCCCATAGTGCCCAGGGATGTGCAGGTTAGGGTGGATTGGCCGTGCTAAATTGTCCCATAGTGCCCAGGGATGTGTAGGTTAGGGTGGATTGGCCGTGCTAAATTGTCCCGTAGTGTCCAGGGGTGTGCAGGTTAGGGTGGATTGGCCGTGCTAAATTGCCCCACAGTGTCCAGGGATGTGCAGGCTAGGGTGGATTGGCTGTGCTAAATTGTCCCATAGTGTCCAGGGATGTGCAGGTTAGGGTGGATTGGCTATGCTAAATTGCCCCATAGTGCCCAGGGATGTGCAGGTTAGGGTGGATTGGCCGTGCTAAATTGTCCCATAATGTTCAGGGATGTGCAGGTTAGGGTGGATTGGCCGTGGGAAATTGTCCCATAGTGCCCAGGGATGTGCAGGTTAGGGTGGATTGGCCATGTTAAATTGTCCCATAGTGTCCAGGGGTGTGCAGGTTCGGGTGGATTGGCCGTGCTAAATTGTCCCATAGTATCCAGGGGTGCGCAGCTTAGGGTGGATTGGCCGTGCTAAATTGCCCCATAGTGTCCAGGGATGTGCAGGCTAGGGTGGATTGGCCATGCTAAATTGTCCCAAAGTGTCCAGGGATGTGCAAGTTAGGGTGGATTGGCCGTGCTAAATTGCCCCATAGTGTCCAGGGATGTGCAGATTAGGGTGAATTGGCCGTGCTAAATTGCCCCATAGTGTCCAGGGATGTGCAGGCTAGGGTGGATTGGCTGTGCTAAATTGTCCCATAGTGCCCAGGGATGTGCAGGTTCGGGTGGATTGGCCGTGCTAAATTGTCCCATAGTATCCAGGGGTGTGCAGGTTAGGGTGGATTGGCTATGCTAAATTGTCCCAAAGTCTCCAGGGATGTGCAGGTTAGGGTGGATTGGCCGTGCTATAATTGTCCCATAATGCCCAGGGATGTGCAGGTTAGGGTGGATTGGCCATGCTAAATTGTCCCATTGTGCCCAGGTATGTGCAGGTTAGGGTGGATTGGCCGTGCTAAATTGTCCCATAGTGCCCAGGGATGTGCAGGTTAGGGTGGATTGGCCGTGCTAAATTGTCCCGTAGTGTCCAGGGATGTGCAGGTTAGGGTGGATTGGCTGTGCTAAATTGTCCCATAGTGCCCAGAGATGTGCAGGTTAGGGTGGATTGGCCATGCTAAATTGTCCCGTAGTGTCCAGGGATGTGCAGGTTAGGGTGGATTGGCCGTGCTAAATTGTCCCATAGTGTCCAGGGATGTGCAGGTTAGGGTGGACTGGCCGTGCTAAATTGTCCCATAGTGCCCAGGGATGTGCAGGTTAGGGTGGATTGGCCGTGCTAAATTGTCCCATGGTGCCCAGAGATGTGCAGGTTAGGGTGGATTGGCCATGTAAATCACCCATACTGCCCAGGGATGTGTAGGTTAGGGTGAATTGGCCGTGCTAAATTGCCTCATACTGCCCAGGGATGTGTCGGTTAGGTGCACTCGTCAGGGGTAATTATAGAGTCATAGGGTGGGCCAATGGGTTTGGGTGGGTGACTGTTTGGAGGGTCAGTGTGGACTTGTTGGGTAAAAGGACCTGTTTCCACACTGTAGGGAATCTGTGATTCTGTAAATCCATCTCTGCAAAGTCTGCCCAGGATCCCCTTCCGTCGTGTCGGAATACCTTCTGTTGTAAAATGCCTGGTGTCAGGATTTGCGAATCGCTGAGAACCATAGAATCCCTCCAGTGTGGAAGCAGGCCATTCGGCCCATCGAGTCCTCACCGCCCCTCCGAAGGGCATCCCAACCATACACACCTCCCCCACGCTACCCTATCTACATAACCCTGCATTCCCCATGTCTAATCCACCCTAATCTGCACATCTTTGGACAGTGGGAGGAGACTGAAGCCCCTGGAGAAAACCCTGCTGACACGGGGAGAAATTGCAGTCCGAAAAGCAACCCTCCATCACCACCTTCTACCATCGAGTCAATTCTGCATCCAATTGGCTAGTTCTGCCTGGATACTTTGCTAAGTAATCTACCACGGGGAACCTTGTCGAACGCCTTACTGAAGGCCATGTCGACAAAGGCCACCACTCTGCCTTCATCCATCTTCTTCAAAAAACTCAATCGAGTTTGTGAGACATGATTTCCCACGCACAAAGCCATGATGCCTATCCCTAATCAGTCCTGGCCTTTCCAAATACATGTACATCCTGTCTCACAGGATTCCCCTCCAACAACTTGCCCACCACCGAGGTCAGGCTCACCGGTCTATAATTCCCTGGCTTGTCCTTACTGCCCTTCTTAAAAAGTGGCACCAACCTCCAGTCTTCCGGCACCTCCCCTGTGACTATCGCTGATCCGAACATCTCAGCTGGAGGCCCAGCAATCACTTCCCTCGCATCCTGCAGTGTTTTAGGGTACACACCTGATCTGCTTTCTGGAATTTATTCACCTTTATGCTTTTCCATAATGTTCAGCACCACCTCTTTTGTAACGTGGGACACTTTTCAAGATGTCACTATTTATTTCCCAAGTTCTCCAGCTTCCATATCCTTCTCCACAGTAAAAACTGATGCAAAATACTCAGTTAATATCTCACCCAGCTCCTGCATTACCACACGTAGCTGATCTTTGAGGGGTCCTATTCTCTCCCTAGTTACCCTTTTTGTCCTGAATGTATTTGTAGAATCTCTTTGGATTCTTCTGAACCCTATTGGCCAAAGCTATCCCATGTCCCCTTTTTGCCCTCCTGATTTCCCTCTTAAGTACACTCCTCCTTTTCTGGGAATTCACTCAATCTATCCTGTTTATTCCTGACATATGCTTCCTCCTTTCTCTCTTCGCCAGAGCCTCAGTTTCTCAAGTCATCCGGCATTTCCTACACCGACCAGCTTTCCCTTTCACCCTAACAGGAACGTACTGTCACTGGATCTTGTTGTCTCATTTCTGAAGGCTTCCCACTTTCTAGCCATCCCTTTACCTATGAACATCCACCCCACCCCCCACCCCCCCAATCAACTTTTGAAAGTTCCTGCCTAATATCATCAAAATTGACCATCCTGTAATTTAGAGCATTAAGTTTTAGATCCAATCTATCCTTTTCCATCACTACTTTAAAACGAATAGAATTATGGTCGCTGGCCCCAAAGCGCTCCCCCACTGACACCTCAGTCACCTGCCCTGCCTTATTTCCCAAGAATAGATCAAGTTTTGCACCTTCTCTGGTAGGTACATCCACACACTGCATCAGAAAATTGTCTTGTACACACTTAACAAACTCCTCTCCACCTAAACCCTTAACGCTATGGCAGTCCCAGTCTATGTTTGGAAAGTTAAAGTCATCCACCATTACAACCCAATTATTCTTACAGGTAATGGAAATCTCCGTACAAATTTGCTTCTTAATTTCCTTGCTGACTATTGAGGGCTGTGCCGTACAATCCCATTAAGGTGATCATCCCTTTCTTATTTCTCCGTTCCATCCAAATAACTTCCCTGGACATACTCCCTGGAATGGGAGAAAGTGAGGACTGCAGCTGCTGGAGATCAGAGTCGAGAGAGAGTGTGTTGCTGGAAAAGCACAGCAGGTCAGGCAGCATCCCGAGAGCAGGAGAAGTGACATTATGGGCATAAGCTCTTCATCAGGATCCTGACGAAGGACTTATGCCCGAAACGTTGATTCCCCTGAGATTGACCGGCTGTGCTTTACCAGCACCATACTCTTCAACGCATCCTCCTTGGAATATCTTCCATAATGTTATCAGAAACGCCTACTCCCGCTCCTCTCTTGCCCCTCTTTCCAATAGCGTCTATACCTCAGTCCTGTCCATCCTTGAGTCACAGTTCTGGAAAAGCTACGTTATCTCAGTCCCTACATTCGTCTGCCTTATCTGTCAGGCCTCGAGAATTGAAGTAAATGCTGTTTAATTCATCAGTCCTACCTCGTTCTCTGCTCTGCTCCGCTCCTACCTGCCCTGACCGTTTGACTCACTCCTTTTCCCAACTGCGCCAACCTCAGACTGATCTCTTTGCACCTCCTCCTTCCCTTGACTAGTTTAAATCCTCCTGAGCAACTCGGGCCAATCTCACCACCATTACATTAGTCCCCTTCCAATTCGGATGCAACCCATCCTTCTTATGCAGGACCCACAGAAGAGACTCCAATGATCCAAAAACTCCTCATCTCTCTCTTAAATCCCTTATCCTGAAATGATGAGCTCTCGTTTTGGATCGCCCCGTAATAGAAACCATCCTCTCAGCGTCTTCGTGGTCAACATCAGATATGTCTCCATGAGATTGCCTTCAATTCCCCAAAACTCCAGCCTATCCTCATAAATTAAGCCTTTGGCTTTTGGAATTGACCTGAGGAAGTTTCGGTTTGTACATATCAAGTTCCCACAGGGATGGGGAGTAATGTGTCCAGAACTGTGTCATCGGTTTCAACCGTGAAGGGTCAGGACCCCAAGAGGGGGACACATAGAATCCCTACAGTGCGGAAGCTGGCCATTCAGCCCATTGAGTTCACACGGACCCTCCGAAGAGCATCCCACCTAGTCAGGTCCACCAGCTCAACCCTTAATTCTTTCTCCACCTGCCTGGGGAATACCTCATTCAAAAGCCTGGATGGAGATGTTAGATGTCTCTGATGTGGAGGAGTTCTGGGCTCATTACCCTGTATCTAACCCCGTGCTGTACCTGACCCGGGAGTCATTTTTTTTAATGGGACTATGTAGAGGAATCTTCAATTCCAGTTTAAAAGAGTTCAGAGAGCTTTAAACTGTATCTAACCCTGTGCTGTCCCTGTCCTGGGGAATGTTTGATGGGGACAGTGTAGAAGGAGCTTTACTCTGTATCTAACCCTGTGCTGTCCCTGCCCTGGGAGTGTTTGATAGGGGACAGTGTAGAGGGAACTTTACTCTGTATCTAACCCCGTGCTGTCCCTGTCCTGGGGAGTGTTTGATGAGGGACAGTGTAAAGGGAGCTTTACTCTGTATCTAACCCCATGCTGCCCATGTCCTAGGGGTATTTGATGGGGCCTGTGTAGAGTCATAGAGATGTACAGCACGGAAACAGACCCTTCGGTCCAACCTGTCCATGCTGACCAGGTATCCCAACCCAATCTAGTCCCACCAGCCAGCACCCGGCCCATATCCCTCCAAACCCTTCCTATTCATATACCCATCCAAATGCCTCTTAAATGTTGCAATTGTATCAACCTCCACCACTTCTTCTGGCAGCTCATTCCATACACGCACCACCCTCTGTGTGAAAATGTTGCCCCTTAGGTCTCTTTTATATCTTTCCCCTCTCACCCTAAACCTATGCCCTCTAGTTCTAGACTCCCCAACCTCAGGAAAAAGACTTTATCTATTTATCCTATCCATGCCCCTCATAATTTTGTAAACCTCTATAAGGTCACCCCTCAGCCTCCGACGCTCCAGGGAAAACAGCCCCAGCCTGTTCAGCCTCTCCCTGTAGCTCAGATCCTCCAACCCTGGCAACATCCTTGTAAATCCTTTCTGAATCCTTTCAAGTTTCACAACATCTTTCCGATAAGGAGACCAGAAGTGCATGCAATTTTCCAACAGTGGCCTAACCAATGTCCAGTACAGCCGCAACATGACCTCCCAACTCCTGCACTCAATACTCTGACCAATAAAGGAAAGCATACCAAATGCCTTCTTCACTATCCTATCTACCTGCGACTCCACTTTCAGGAGCTATGAACCTGCACTCCAAGGTCTGTTTGTTCAGCAACACTGCCTCGGACCTTATCATCTTTATGACTGTGAACTTCTCTGGGCAACTTAAAGACTCAGTACATTGTCCCTTAATTCATCATCGTCAATTGAATATGTGTGTACCGTGTCCTAGTTTACAAATGCCCTCTCGGAAAGTCCTTGCCCAACTTAGACATAGCAGCCTGCCCCTGAACCCAGTTACTGGATCAGAGGGTGAACTGAGTTGCGGTAAAGGGGATAAACGTGGAACTTGTGTTGATTATTACCGAATGGCCTTCTCATTCTGGACCCCACAGAGGAGCTGCTGCAAAGCTGTGAAGACAGTATGGATCCCAATTGTCTACGTGGATGAAGATCTGTCTCTGGTCACGAGCAACATCCCCCTAACTGAAGAGTGCGGCTGGTAGACAGCGAGCAGAGACCTTGTGGGATGGACGGCTCCCCTCTTCACTAACAAACATCTACTCCCATGGCGGTCAGAGTGCCGACACAACCACCACGCATTTCAGAAATAAAAATATATATTTTTCACCAGGAGCGAATGTGCTAGTGCTGGGGAGGTGTGGAAAGTGACCAGGGGTGGTACTGGTGCTGGGTTGTTTTATTTTCCGGGAGGGTACGGGTTAACGTAATGGGGACAGAGGGGTGGTGAGGGTCGGCTGGCTGAGAGATGTATTAAAGAAATAGATGTGAGTTGGCAGAATACAAATTTTTAACAAATTCATGCCTGGAAAGTGAAATGAATTGTGTGCTTGGGGATTGGTTCTGTCGGGTGCGCTTGCACGGGTCAGTGTGACAGTCACTGACCCCATTCCCATCATCCTCTACCCATGCTTCCTTTCACATATCCCACCCGAGTCACTCACCATCCCCCTGCCTCATTCATCCCAAATCCCTAACCAGTCTCACCCCTCCACTCCTTTCACCAATTATCCCTGCTCTCCTTCCGTCTGGCGCTCCTCTTCGCCTGTACACATCCTTGTTCTGCCCTCCCGCCACCCCACTCCCCGTACCCATCCCTCCCCTCCCATACACCCTTACTCAATCCTCACACCCGACTCTTCCCCTCATACCCATCCCTTCTCTCCACCCATCTGCACTACCCTCACCCCACCCTGTACACCCTGGTCCTTCCCCCACTCCCCTCGTACTCGTGCCTGCTCTCCACGCCCTTGCCCCACCCTGCACGCCCCTACTCATTCGCACCCACATCCTGTCGCCTTCCACGCTGCCACTTGGCCCCTGTGCCCTCCCACCCGCTGTGTTGCTCCCTCCTGTCTCGCCCTGCCCGGTGCTCAGTCGTCACCCAGTGTCGCTGTCACCCAGTGTCGCTATCATCCACTCTCACTCCCAGAAGAATGTGCTCCTCCCAACCACATAGCACCTCTGGAGAACCCAGCTCCCTTCCGACTTGTAACTCGGAGGTCCGTCGAGGCTGAGGCAAGTCTTCAGCTCCAGGACACCTTTGATCGCACGCAAAAGCCATGAAGGATGGCGTCTAATCTCTTCAGAAGATGGTCTCTCGATCCTCAATATCATTCAGTCCTCTCAGTGGCAAACTCTTGCTCAACTTGCAGAAAGCTAACCTTTGACCAAGAAATTTCAGGTGTCCCAGTCAGAAGAATGCCATTCAGTGGGATCACAGTTGATTAACCATCTTCAGCTCCACGTACCTGCTTTCACCTTCTAATCGTTGGTTCCCTCACGGATTAGAAGTTTACGTCGGACTTGAATACACTTAATGACCCAGCCCCGACAGAACAATACCCTCCGAGGGAAAGAAATCCTCATCGGTATCTGGGACCTCTGATCTGGTCCTAGACTTGTAGAAATAACCCCTCACCTCACCCCGTGATAGTCCCAGAGGATCTGTTTCGGTAAGTCTTCGAAATCCAATGTGTACAAGCCCAATCTACCCAACTTCTCCTCATAACAGAACCCGTCCAACCCTAGGCACAGCCCAGTGGACATTCTCTGGAGGTCCTCCAATACCTTCCCTTCGCTAGAGGGCCCAGACTGTTCAGTGTTCCCGTTGGAATCTGACGGGCGCCGTGTGTCGATTTTTATACAGCCTTCCCATTTTGATATGCCATTCCCTTTTCGCACGGGGAACACTACAGGCCTGCCTGTCACCTTCTGAAATTAGGTATCGGCTTTTCGTGATTCACGTTTGAGGAATCTAAATCCCTCTGTGCTGCGTCTTTCTCCGTTTCAAGGGGGGGAGTTTCCGCGTATGGAGCGAATGCGATGACCACTACGCAACAGAAGCGCAATAGTCACTTTTACTCTTTCCGACAAAGAGCAGTCTGCCACATTATATTCCATTTGCCAGGTTTTCACCCATTCAATCTGTCTGTAATCCTAATCACAACCTATTGGGGTGGTACAAATACAATGGTTAGCACTGCTGCCTCAACGCCCTGGGTTCCACTACACCCTGTCCGCGTGGAGGTGGAACATTCTGGGTAAAAATGTTGCCCCTCAGGTTCCCTTTTATTCTCTCCCCTCTCACCTTAAACTGATGCCCTCTAGTCCTCGATTCCCCGACCCTGGGGAAAAGACTGAGTGCATTCACCCTGTCCATGTCTCTCATGATCTTATTCACCTCTATAAGGTCCCCCTTAGTCTGCTACACTAAAGAAAAATGTCCTGCCTTGTCCAACTTCTCCCTATAATTCAGTCCTTTGGGTCCTGGCAACATCCTTCTACACTTTCCAGTTTAATAACATCCTTTCTAATGCACAGGGACCAAAACTAAACACAATACTCCAAGTGCAGCCTCACAAAGGCCTGTACAACTGCTAGATAACTTCCCAACTTCTATCAGTGCCCTGACTGATGAATGCCAATGTGCCAAAAGCCTTCTTTACTGTCCGGTCTACCTGGGACTCCACTTCCAGAGAACTGTGCACCTGAGCTCCAAGGTCCCTCTGTTCCACTACACTCCTTAAGGCCCTACCATTCACCATGAAACTCCTGCCTTGAGGACTTGTAAGACCTCACACTTGTCCGTATTAAACTCCATTTGTCATTTCCTGGCCCACTTCCCCGGCTGACCAAGGTCCTGCTGCAATTTCTGAGAACCTTCCTCACTGCCCACGATCCCGCCTGTTTTAGTGTCATCTGCAAGCTTACTAATCATTCCTTGTGCATTCTCATCCAAATCACTGATATTGATAAGAAACAGCAATGGGCCCAGCACCGACCCCTGGGGCACTCCACTAGTCACAGGCCTCCAGTCCGACAAGCATCCTCCCACTATTACCCTCTGCTTCCTACCATCAAGCCAATCGTGTATCCAGTTTGCCAGCTCCCCCTGGATTCCATGTGATCTAACCTTCCAGAGCAGCCCGCCATGTGGAACCTTATCAAAGGCCTTACTGAAATCCATACAGACTACGTCTACCTCCCTCCCCTCATCAACCTTCCTGGTCACTTCATCAAAGATCTCTAACAGATTTGAGGGGCATGGTCTCCCACTCTCAAAGCCATGATGACTGCTTCTAATCAAACCCTGTCTTTCCAAACGCATGTATACCTTATTCCTCAGAATCTTCTCAAGTAACTTACCACACCACCGATGTTAAGCTGACTGGTCGAGAGTTCCCTTTGCAGCCCTTCTTGAATAAGGGCCCACATTCGCTACCCTCCAGTCTTCCAGGACCCCTCCCTGTGGCTAAAGATGAGGCAAAAACATCATCCAGCGATGATGTTGCCCCTCAGGTCCTTCTTAAATATTTCCCCTCTCACCTTAAACCCATGCCCTCTAGCTTTCAATTCCCCATCCCTGGGAAAAAGACCATATACATTCATCTGATTTATGCCCCTCATGGTGTTATACACCACAATAAGGTCACCCCTCATTATCCCATGTTCCAAGGAATAACGTCCTATCCTGGCCAATCACTCCCTGTAAATCAGGCCTACTAGTCCTGGCAACATCCTTGTAAATCACCTTTGCATTCTTTCCAGTTTAAGCATGCCTTTCCTATAACAGGGTGACCAAAAGTGTACACAATACTCCAAGTGCGGCCTCACCAATGACTTATACAATAACATAGCATCCCAACTCCTATACTCCTGCCTTGACCGATGAAGGCCAGCGAGCTAAATGCCACCTTCACCACTCTGTGACGCTGCTTTCAATGAACTATGTACTTCTCGGTCCCTCTGTTCCACAACACTCCACCTTCCCATTTACTGGATAAGTCCTACCTTGGTTTGACCTTCCAAAGTGTAACACCTCATTGACCTGAATTGAATTGCTGTTGTCAATCCTCAGCCCACTTGCTCATCTGATCAAGATCCCTCTGTAATTTTTGATAACCTTCCTCGCAACCGATGCCTCCAAATCTTGTATCATCCGCAAACTTAATAATCACGCCTCATACATTTACGTAAATAACAGATAACAAAGGTCCCAGCACTGACCCCTGCGGCACCCCACTAGTCACAGGCCTCCGGCCTGAGAAACAACCTTCACCCATCATCCTCTGCTTCCTACCATCGAGCCAATTCCGAATCCAATTAGCTAGCTCTCCCTGGATCCCATGTGACCTAACCTTCATGACCAGCCTGCTGTGTGGGACCTTGTCAAAGGCCTTACTAACGTCCATACAGACAACATCCACTGCCCTACCCTCATCTATCCTCCTGGTTACCGCGTCAAAAAGCTCAAAGATTTGTCAGACAAGATTTCCTGTGTACAATTCCACACTGACTAACCCTAATCACACCTTAACTATCCAAATGTTGGTTAATCCTGATCCTCTTCAACAACTTGCCTCCCCCTGATGTCAGGCTCACTGGCCTGGAGTTCCCCGGCTTGTCTTAAACAACATTAGCCACCCTCCAGTCTTCCGGAACGTCACTAGTGGCTAAAGGTGAAGGAAACATCGCTGCAAGGGACTCTCAAATTTCTTCCCGAGTCTCCCACAACATCAGAGGACGGACTTGATCAGGCCCCGGGGGATTTATCCATCTTAATGTGCCTTAAGGCTGCAAACACTTCCTCTCTGGTAATATGCACGTGGTCCAAAACATCCTCAGTGTTTACGGAGGAGAAATAATCATGAAAAATCTCCCCCCTCCCCTGTGGCTCGCTGACCTTTAAGGGGACCTATTTTCTCCCTTGCCACTCTTTTAATATAGCTATCAAACCTCTTGGGATTCTCCTTAGCCGTATTTGCCTGATCCAGCTCATACCCTCTTTCTGCTCTTCTGGTTTCCCTCATACTTTTTATCGTCAGCGAGGGATTCACTTGAGACCAATGGCTTAAACCCAACGTATACCTTTTTCATGAGCAGAGTCTTCATCAGCTGGGGATCCCCAAACCTGTCAGCTTTTCCCTAACAGAGACATACTGTCCCTGGATTCTTGATATCACACTTTTAAAAGCCTCCCATTTGCCAGTCGTTCCTTTTCCTTCAAAGGCACTTACCCCGTTGACCTCTGCTAGATTCTGCCTAAAGGCCCCAAAATTAGCCCTGCTGCATTTTAACCTGTGGACCTGTGCTACCTTTGTTCAAGACTAAGTTAAAACTAATAGAGTTGTGGTCACTGGACCCAAAGCGCACTCCAACTGACACTCCAGTCGCTCGCCTGATCTAGTTTTCTCATCTTTTGGTTTGCCAAACCTTCCATCTACGCTACTATCCCCAAGACCACGAGTGGCACTGGAATCCCTGATGCCATGTTTGGCCCAATGTCACCTCATCGCAAGCTCAGTCACTATCTGCCCTGGCAGCCGAGGACTTGGCACCCAATGAGCCAAGCTGCCCTGGAGCTTCAGAGAAAGAGAGAGAGAGAGAGAGAGAGATGTTGCAGCTTTGCTCAAACTGGCACCTGGCATGGTGACGGGTGGGTGCACAAGGTGATGCTCAGCACACCCTGCACTGGTGGCGTCTCCGCCCTCGGCCTAGTCAGCCAGGCCCTGACTGAGTCGCCCAGGCTTGGAGATGAAAGAGGCCGGACTCCAGGTTTCAATTACAAATTCTGTTTATTCTTAAAACCTCTGCACAAACAAAAAAAAAATTTCCAAAGGATTCATTGATTTTTTTTTTGTTGGTAAAGTGAAAGGGCTCTCCAGGGGGTGCTCAAAATGTCAGTCACAGGCCCTGGTCACTCTCTCAGGATGAGGGCCCAGATCACCAGTCACTCCCACACTGTACGGACACCAGACTCTGGTCACTCACGGGGAGAGGGCCCCAGATCACCAGTCACTCCCACACTGTACAGACACCAGACTCTGATCACTCTCACGGGGAGAGGGCCCCAGATCACCAGTCACTCCCACACTGCACGGACACCAGACTCTGATCACTCTCACGGGGAGAGGGCCCCAGATCACCAGTCACTCCCACAATGTAAGGACACAGACCCCGTGTCATTCGCACAGAGATTGGCGGGGGGGGGAGAAAGCGAAGGAAGCACAAGATAACCGCTGGGTAAAGAGGAGTTTAAATTATTTGATTTGAACACTCCCCTCCCACCCAAACACAGCACGATCTGCATCCTCACTGACTTGACCTTTCGAGGCAGACGTGACGGCGCTCACAGTCCACACCAGCCCTGGCTTTCCATCTCCTGCACTGTATGGTGGCAAAAGACGTGGGTCTGACTATGGTGGAGTGGCTCAGGCAGCTAATTCAGAGAGTGTACTTAAATCAACGGGGGAGACACTCAAAAGGAGGTGAAATGGACCCTCAATTAACCTCCTCCCCCAGGACGCTCGACAGACCAACCAGATTCACCCGCCCTTTTTCACACTTCAGAGGCAGCTCCAATGGGGATTGTGAAAAGAAAAGACGCTGGATGGTTAAGGGCCCATTTTAAAGCTCCAAACTCAGCCCTCTCCCTTACAGTTCCATCAGAATTTTCTATAGCCGCATCTAGAATGGATACTGGATGGACGTGGTCAGACTCCCTCCCTTTAAGTGCCTGTGGGGCTGCAGTCAAAATGTGCAGAGGGGATTTCCAAAGTGAGAAACAGACCAAATAAACAGACATCAGCTCATACATGTCACAGTTCACCAAAGCAAGGAAGGTCCATTTAAGAGGTGCCGGTTCAGAGGGGCATGGATCCGGGATCAGGAGGGAGGAGTTGGGGGCAGGAGTCAGTATGTGAGGTCAGAGGGGAACGGATTAGGGGCCGGGTCCTCTTACATTCAGTGGGCATGACTGAGTAGCCCCACGTTCAGCAGCATTAAAGAGGGATAAACCACTGAGAGACCAGCACCCCCTCTCAGTCACCAGATAGATGATGTGTGGAAAACTGGCAGAGACCACCACAAGCTGAGGAGAAAGCAACAGTGCTACGTTTTCAGAATCAAAAAGCCGTTTGCCAATCAGAAGCCTAAACTCAACCCCCCCCCCCCCCCCACCCCTGACAGCGCTGTTAAATTCAACCACTAATTGTCAGCTACAGACAACAGGAATTGGAACAAACATTACTGAGCCTTTGGAAAAACAAAATAACGAAAGGTTTGCCTTTCGGCCCATCCTTCGGGGAGTAACCCAACCTGCTGGAACAATGATTGCGGGCTCCTGGGTCCCAGCTCGAGCACTGACTTCCCCCACCCGCTCCCCCCGGACTCTGAAACAGGTCAATGACTCACAGAAAACCGCCACAAATTTTAAAAAAAAAACCACATCCCTCAATCCAAACAGCTGAAGCACCACATTTAATACACTTGGAAATTAATACCCACCCCCTCTGCACACTGGCGCACAATATTTCTCTCTCTCCCGTGCACACACACAAACACACACACTCTCGCTACTGCCTCTGTCAAACCCTCTCACTCAATCAGTTTCTTGGCTTTGAAGAAGCGACGAAGGTAAAACACCTGCCAGGTTGCCAGGCCGACGAGGCAGCACATGGAAAAGATGCTGAAATACAGGACTCGGGCGCTGGTCGACTCTGTACAGAAAGGGAGAGAGAGAGAGAGAGAGATTAGAGCATTGCAGCCTCTACTTTGGTATCTCCAAACAAGCGCTTTGCTCGTGAATTATCTACCTCTTGCCACAGAAGGATTCAATGGCCTCTCTTGAGGGATGTCCCAGACACTCACACCCCTCAGAATACAAAATCTTTGTTGCCGTCTGAAATGGGAGACCCCTCATTTTTAAAACCCGTATTCCTGCCCACCTCCCATCCCCGTTCTAGTCTATCCCCCTACATCCTTTCAGCATCCAGCCGACCGGAATCTTGCACGTTTCACTCAGTTCCAAACAGCCCTCAGTGAGGGATGGAGTATGTCTCGCCACTCTCTGACCGTGAGTAACTCCCCCCCCACCCCGGTGACATTGCTCCCTCACAGAGCACATGCCCGAGTGTGTAGGTGTCCAGTCACGGTTTGTAACTTGGAACCAAAACACGCAGTCGGCAACAACTTGGCGCCCAAGCCCCATCCGAAACAGGCACCAGTGCAATGCAATCGCTACAAAGGTTCGCTCAACACATTCCTGTGACAAAGGGCTCAATGCTCAAACAGGTTGGACCCTGAGCTGCTGCAGCTTACATGGTTTATCTTCATAAATTATTCCTCCGTGGGATATGGGCAACATTTACTGTCCATTCCCAATTACCCAGAGAGTCCAACCACATCACTGTGGGGTCTGTAGGCCCCGACTGGGTAACAACAGCAGATTTCTGCTCCCTGCAGGACACTGTGCACCAGATGTGTTGTTTACATCTATCAACAGACTGACTTGCTTAGAGACTTTAAGAAGAGCTTGAGAGGCAGGATGCCAAGGGGATGTTTATTCTTGTGTGAGAGCCACTAACATGAGGGGAGACAGTTTCACAATCTGAGGGCCCCACAGAAATAAGGAGAAAAGGTGCCCTCTCAGACCATAATAGCTCCTTACCTCGACAGCACTGGGAGCTGGGTCATTGAATTTCTTCATAGTGCAATTCAAGAGACAAGGATTGGAGGGGGTGGGGGGGGGGATGGGGTGGAGGAGTTATCAAGAAGACAGCCCAGATCTGGAACTCAATGGGATGTGGAGCAGGGTCGAGGGGCCAAATGGACTGCACCTATGTTCTTAACTGCCTCGACACGGCTCCTTTCACCCCACACGCTGCCAGCCCTCAGTCAACATTATTCCCACTCCTGCCATGGCTCACAGGTGCTGGCCTGAAGCCCATGACCCACAGGGCAACAAGACAACCACATGCACCCAGGGGCCAGTCCTTTTTTATGGAACGGGATAACATCAGGGATGTCTCCTTCCGAATCAGTTATCAACCCAAAGCTCCACAAGCTCTCTCAAGTTCATAGGCCTCGATCGACATCGCAAAACATGATCATTGTCTCGTGACTGTGCGAGGGAGCTGTCTGGAGAAAGCGAGGAGTCAGAGTTGAGAAGCTGGAGAAGGTTTCCGGCTCTTTAAAAAAAAAAAAGACTTTTCACACTGGGGATTAACCTTGAGGCCTGAATGCAAGGCCTCACCATTCCTGGAGTCCATGTGCCTAGCTGAGATATTTGTCTATGTATACTGACTGCCACACATTGAACAGGATAGCTGGCTCAACAAGGGGTGGCCAGGAAGGTGCTTTTAGGAGGCATTAAATCCATAAGCACGAGTTTCAGAACAGAGAGGGGCACCAACTGAAATAGGACAGCCCTGGGGATTCCCCCGAGCAGAAGGGTGCGCGAGTTCCAGAAAAGGAGAAGCTGTACCGTTGGTGTCCCTCATCTCCTCCTCACGCTGCTTCATGTAGGCAAAGTCATTGACAATGGATTCGGAGAGGTCCTCCAGCCGTCGCAGCTCCACCTCCAGGGGCTTCAGCTTCTCTGCCTTCGCAATCTGGATACAGAGAGAGAGAGAGAGAGAGAAAGACTGAAAAGGGAATCGCAGACGCTCTTACGGGATCCCCCTCACTGCCTCCGAACCCCCTCAGCTCTCCACACAACGGGCGACAGCGGCATGCATGGGCACAGGGAAAGTAGCAGGGGGGAGACAGCAGCTCCAGGGATCGGAGTCAGGAAACACACAGACAGGAGTTAGGGAACACAGAGGCAGGAGCTCACCTAGATGGGCAAGTACAACTCAACAGCAAAGAGCAAGGAGAAGGGGTCCAGCAACAGGAGGAGACAGGGCACAGTGGAATGAGACTGCTCTGGAACAGGATCACCAGGGAGGGATCGAAGGGTCTGTTTTTGCGCAGATACAGTCGCACCACCCCCCCCCCCCCCAAGAGGATAAGAGGTCAGAACTCACATCTTCGTAGTTCTTGGCTTCCACGCCGTGTTTGGTGTTGAGAATAATCAGCTGGTCTGGAACTCGGAAATGGCCTGGAGGCAAGGTGGGAGAAACGGCAAAAAACTCAACTTTGGACATTCAACCAAGCAATCTCCACCCGACCCCAGACAGAGGCTGCCTCTCCTGCTCATCCTGACCTGGAACCCCCTTACTCATTCCCGCAAACGCACCCCCCCCCCCCCCCCCGCCGCCTTGCCAATGCCGGTCTTTAATGCTGCATTCGGGTTCCCACCCAACCACGACTGGGGTAGGGTTGTCAGGGACAGGGTGGGCTGTATTAGAACAGAGTCAGCCCCGAGTTTCAGGAAGAAGGGGCTGGGAGTCAGGATAGAGGGAGCCAGCTCAGAATAGCAGGTAAAAGCCACTTATCAGCATGATGGCTCAATGGTTAGCACTGCTGCCTCTCAGCGCCAGGGACCCGGGTTCGATTCCAGCCTCGGACGACTGTCTGTGTGGGTTTCCTCCAACAGTCCAAAGTGCAGGTTAGGGTGGATTGGCCGTGCTAAATTACCCCACGGTGCCCAGGGATGTGCAGGTTAGGGTGGATTGGCCGTGCTAAATTACCCCACGGTGCCCAGGGATGTGCAGGTTAGGGTGGATTGGCCGTGCTAAATTGTCCCATAGTGCCCAGGGATGTGCAGGTTAGGGTGGATTGGCCACGCTAAATTGTCCCATAGTGCCCAGGGATGTGCAGGTTAGGGTGGATTGGCCGTGCTAAATTGTCCCATAGTGCCCAGGGATGTGCAGGTTAGGGTGGGATTGGCCGTGCTAAATTGTCCCATAGTGCCCAGGGATGTGCAGGTTAGGGTGGATTGGCCGTGCTAAATTGTCCCATAGTGCCCAGGGATGTGCAGGTTAGGGTGGGATTGGCCGTGCTAAATTGCCCCATAGTGCCCAGGGATGTGCAGGTTAGGGTGGGATTGGCCGTGCTAAATTGTCCCATAGTGCCCAGGGATGTGCAGGTTAGGGTGGATTGGCCGTGCTAAATTGTCCCGTAGTGTCCAAGATATCTGTTTTAAAAAAAAAACTCTGGATATAAAAACCTCAGATCTAAAGCCTCCCCAGTTCACAAATACCTCTCAGGGAGGAGAAATCTGCTGCCCTTATCCGGTCTGGCCCACAGTAACGTGACCCAGAAACAGCCGAAAGCTGCTCAGTTCGCGGGGCAACAGGGACGGACGACTTTCGCTGTGTCTTGCCAGCGACACCCCACAAAGAAATGCAGAGTAAAACACAGAGCCACACCTCCCTGTTCTTTTATTCCGTTACTGGGCTCTGCCTTCAACCTCTTTCTGTTCCTCAGTCACCCGGAAGCCTGTACCTCAGCGATCCCCCCCCCCCCACACACACACCTGCAGGAAGGCGGCTCTCGAAGCAGATCTCAAACATGTCATAGTCGTCGGTTGTGAAGGCAAACTTGCCCTTACTCGCCTCCTCCTTGGAGTACAGGATGTGGCCGGACGAATCCGTCACCTGGAGGGTGAGGAAACAAAGGGGTTGAGAGCCTCATACCCAATGACTAGGCCCAGACCAGCCATGGTAACCAAACAGCGGCTGAGATTTCCCATGTGCCCAGCCCCAGCGTGGTGACCCTTCAACCTGGAATGGTGGTAACCGCGGAGGTCGAGGGATCACAGCACAGATATCAGCAATTCTGCGCGTGCGTGTTGGGAGGGGAACAGGCAAACGAAATGACCTCACTGCAAACAGCATGTTCAGAATCGACCCCAAACAGACTGGATTACGAAAGGTCAGGAGTTACCCAGTTACTGCACAGCCGCTAAGTGTGGATCAATAGAAAGAGCAGGGAAATCAGAGGAGATTGGAGTCCTGGGAGGCTTGACAGAGATAGGGAAGAGACGGAGTTCGACCCCAGGGTGTGCAGAGTTGCGGGTGGCCCCCCCCACTTGTAGCAACCTAGTTCAGCCCTTGCACCTCAGCAGGAGACAGGCCTTTCAGTCCAACCAATCCATAATGACCTTGTTCCCAAACTAAACTGGTCCCTCCCAGACTGTAACTGGACCCACTTCCACCACATTCTACACACGAATCACTGTGTATAGGTTACCCCTCATGTCATTTTTTAAAAAATCTTTGTCCTCTCACCTTAAAAACACCCCCCACCCCCGTCTTGAAATCCCCCACCCGAGGGAAAAGACAGCTGCTGTTCACCTCATGATTTTAGAAAGCCCTAGAAGGTCACTCCTCAACCTCCTACTCTACAGTGAAAGAAGTCCCAGTCTATCCAATCTCTCCCTTTGCCTCAAACCCTCATTCCTAGCAACATCCTGGCAAGGCTTTTCTGAGCTCTGGCCAATTTAATAGTATCCTCCCATCAGCAGGGCGACCAGAACTGGGGACACGACTCCTGAAGAGGCCCCACCAACTTCAACATGACTTGCCAACCCCTCGACTCAAACGCATCTGAGGAACAAAGGCAAGCATCAGAAAAACCTGCTTAATGACCAGCTCAGTGCACTGTCCAGGGTCAGGTGTGACCAGGCAACAGCTACAGAAAACCCAGATCATCCCGGCAGGTCTTCGGAAAGCCCGCACTGAGCAGCGATCGCCTCAGTCTAGACACCACGACTGAGACAGCTATCATGCACTGGGTTAAACTGACCCACACCACCCTTTATCCCTGAATGCATTCTACTTATCCTCCCCACCCCCAAACCCAGTTCCTCTCCTGTGTATATATCCATCTGCACCAGCCACCTCCTCTCTTCCCAAAAACAAAGACCCATCGCCCCTCTGCCCTCACTGTACACTCATCTTCAAACTCCCCTTTTCTCAACAAAGCAGCATTTTGACAATTTTCCCCATTCTTCCTGGAGCTCCACAAGCCCCCAGGCCTGCAGTGGGGGTAGGAACAGGGAATATTAAGCTCCCCACTGCCTTTTCCAGGGTAATAAAGGCTGGGCCTAGCCAACAGCACCCCCACTGCCTTAGACAAGCATTAAAATGTGTCCCGCCCCAGCTCTCTGAATTCACGAGTGACACGCGACGTGGCTCTGACTCTCCTCCTCACCACCATCCCCCCATCACCTTCCCCAACACAGGCCAGCTAGATGAGGCCACTCTCAGCCAATTGTGTTCCCACCTTCCCCGGGGATTTCCCATTCCGGCAGCAAATCCTCTTAAGGATCCATCAGCAGCTCTCCGCCCTCCTGAACCACCATGCGTCGCAACAGAAGACCCACCACCTGGAACCACAGCAGGATCTTGACACCTTTGCTCCTGCAGTGGTTTCACTGTCGCTGCAGCTGTTATCCTGGCCTCATGGGAGTGGCAATCACCCTCCATTAAAGAACAAATCCCCAGGCCCGAAAGAGACTCAGGCTCTATCCCAGAGACTAGCCACAACATCTGCATCAAGTCAGACCCGGAGAGGAGCTTTCAATTAATTATGATTAGATATGGTTAGGTTACTTACAGTGTGGAAACAGGCCCTTCGGCCCAACTAGTCCACACCGACCCGCCGAAGCGCAACGCACCCACACGCATTCCTCTACATTAACCCCTTCGCCTAACACTACGGGCAATTTAGCATGGCCAATCCACCCTAACCTACACATCTTTGGACTGTGGGAGGAAACCCACGCAGACACGGGGAGAATGTGCAAACTCCACACAGACAGTCGCCTGAGGCGGGAATTGAACCCGGGTCTCTGGCGCTGTGAGGCAGCAGTGCTAACCACCGTGTCACCCATTATCGAACCATACTCCCACATCCGCAGCACCCTGCTGTCTGACCATTTCCCTCAGCTCCAGGGATTCCCGGTTGCATTATTTGTGAACTCAATCTCACCCAGCTGTCCCACTGAGGTACAGTTCCTGGAAACAATGCTGCAAGTTACAATTCCACAACTGTGCGTGGAAATGGCCAATTTCCTCCCCCTCCCCTCCACACTCCCTCCCCCCCTCCCCACACACTCCCCCTCCCCCCCCCTCCCCACACACTCCCCCTCCCCCCCCCTCCCCACACACTCCCCCTCCCCACACACTCCCCCTCCCCCCCTCCACACACACTCCCCCTCCCCCCCCCCTCCCCACACACTCCCCCCTCCCTCCCTCCACACACTCCCCCTCCCTCCCCCCCTCCACCCCCCTCCCTCCCCCCCCCTCCCTCCCCCCCCCTCCACCCCCCGTTCCTCCACACACTCCCCCTCCCCCCCCCCCGTTCCTCCACACACTCCCCTCCCTCCCCCCCGTTCCTCCACACACTCCCCCTCCCTCCCCCCCTCCACCCCCCGTTCCTCCACACACTCCCCTCCCTCCCCCCGTTCCTCCACACACTCCCCCTCCCTCCCCCCCCCGTTCCTCCACACACTCCCCTCCCTCCCCCCCCTCCACCCCCCGTTCCTCCACACACTCCCCCTCCCTCCCCCCCCTCCACCCCCCGTTCCTCCACACACTCCCCTCCCTCCCCCCCCCCGTTCCTCCACACACTCCCCTCCCTCCCCCCCCCGTTCCTCCACACACTCCCCCTCCCTCCACCCCCCGTTCCTCCACACACTCCCCCTCCCTCCACCCCCCGTTCCTCCACACACTCCCCCTCCACCCCCCGTTCCTCCACACACTCCCCCTCCACCCCCCGTTCCTCCACACACTCCCCCTCCCTCCACCCCCCGTTCCTCCACACACTCCCCCTCCCTCCACCCCCCGTTCCTCCACACACTCCCCCTCCCTCCACCCCCCGTTCCTCCACACACTCTCCCTCCACCCCCCGTTCCTCCACACACTCCCCCTCCACCCCCCGTTCCTCCACACACTCCCCCTCCCTCCACCCCCCGTTCCTCCACACACTCCCCCCCCCTCCCCCCCCCCCCCCCCCCCCCTCCCCCCCCCCCCCCCCCCCCCCTCCCCCCCCCCCCCCCCCTCCCCCCCCCCTCCCCCCCCCTCCACCCCCCGTTCCTCCACACACTCCCCCTCCACCCCCCGTTCCTCCACACACTCCCCCTCCCTCCACCCCCCGTTCCTCCACACACTCTCCCTCCACCCCCCGTTCCTCCACACACTCCCCCTCCACCCCCCGTTCCTCCACACACTCCCCCTCCCTCCACCCCCCGTTCCTCCACACACTCCCCCTCCCTCCACCCCCCGTTCCTCCACACACTCCCCCTCCACCCCCCGTTCCTCCACACACTCCCCCTCCCTCCCCCCCCTTCCACCCCCCATTCCTCCACACACTCCCCCTCCCTCCCCCCCCCTCCACCCCCCGTTCCTCCACACACTCCCCCTCCCTCCCCCCCCCCCCTCCACACACTCCCCCTCCACCCCCCGTTCCTCCACACACTCCCCCTCCACCCCCCGTTCCTCCACACACTCCCCCTCCCCCCCCACCCCCCGTTCCTCCACACACTCCCCCTCCCCCCCACCCCCCGTTCCTCCACACACTCCCCCTCCCCCCCCACCCCCCGTTCCTCCACACACTCCCCCTCCCCCCCACCCCCCGTTCCTCCACACACTCCCCCTCCCCCCCCACCCCCCGTTCCTCCACACACTCCCCCTCCCCCCCCACCCCCCGTTCCTCCACACACTCCCCCTCCCCCCCCACCCCCCGTTCCTCCACACACTCCCCCTCCCCCCCCACCCCCCGTTCCTCCACACACTCCCCCTCCCCTCCCACCCCCCGTTCCTCCACACACTCCCCCTCCCCCCCCACCCCCCGTTCCTCCACACACTCCCCCTCCCCCCCCACCCCCCGTTCCTCCACACACTCCCCCTCCCCCCCCACCCCCCGTTCCTCCACACACTCCCCCTCCCCCCCCACCCCCCGTTCCTCCACACACTCCCACTCCCCCCCCTCCACCCCCCGTTCCTCCACACACTCCCCCTCCCCCCCCTCCACCCCCCGTTCCTCCACACACTCCCCCTCCCCTCCCTTCCCCCCCGCTCTCCCCCTCCCTCCACCCCCCGTTCCTCCCTCCTCCCCCTCCCCTCCCTTCCCCCCCGCTCTCCCCCTCCCTCCCCCCCCGTTCCTCCACACACTCCCCCTCCCTCCACCCCCCGTTCCTCCCTCCTCCCCATCCCCTCCCCTCCCTTCCCCCCCGCTCTCCCACTCCCTCCCCCCACCTTCAGGTCCGTTCTCCCTCCCGGCTGCTCGCTCAGCTCATACTCCCCGGTCACCAGGACGTCTTTGTGTATCTCCTCGCGGAGACACTTCCTGGAGTTGGCGGGGAGCTGGAAGGAGATGGAGCCTGCCCGGGGGACCAGGCTGACCGAGGCCGCCAGCAGCAGCAGCGCGGGGACGACGAGCGGGGCCATGGCCGGGGCGCACTGGGGAGTCGGGCTGTCCGCGCGGCCTGCACTTCCGCTTCCGGCCGAAGGACGTGGCGCGCGCTCGCTGAAGCCGCGGGAAACTCCTTCCGGGTCAGTGACCGGGCCCCTCCCCCCTTCCCGGGACCACCTCGCGGGAAGGCAGACCGGGCATGCGCAGCGTCTCTCTCTCGCTCTCGGTGGTGTGGGTGGAGCCAGCCTCAGGGGCATTGTGGGATCGGGGAGGACCAGGAGCTCAGGGAGGAGGGTGAGAGATGGGTGGAGCCAGCCTCAGGGGCATTGTGGGATAGGGGAGGACCAGGAGCTCAGGGAGGAGGGTGAGAGATGGGTGGAGCCAGCCTCAGGGGCATTGTGGGATAGAGGAGGACCAGGAGCTCTGGGAGGAGGGTGAGAGATGGGTGGAGCCAGCCTCAGGGGCATTGTGGGATAGAGGAGGACCAGGAGCTCTGGGAGGAGGGTGAGAGATGGGTGGAGCCAGCCTCAGGGGCATTGTGGGATAGGGGAGGACCAGGAGCTCAGGGAGGAGGGTGAGAGACACATGATGATGTGGTGGTGGTGAACTGGGATGGATCAAGTTAAAAATCACACAATACCATTTAAAAGGCATCTGGATGGGTACATGAATAGAAAGGGTTTAGAGGTATATGGGTGAAATGCTGGCAAATGGGATTAGATTAATTTAGATATCTGGTCAGCAAGGATGAGATGGACCGAAGGGTCTGTTTCCGTGCTGTCCATCTCTATAACCAGGTTATAGTCCAACAGGAAGCACGAGCTTTCAGAGCAGTGCTCCGTCATCACAGGGTAAGGTTAATAAGACACAGTTTCAGGCAACTGAAATGACATATTGAACAAACTTGCTAAGTCTTTCATCTTTTAGAATGGGTTGCAGGTTCCAGTTCGCTAATATGTCAATTCTCAGCGCTTCTTTTAAGTCGCCTTCTTGAGATAGCTTTAGGTTTTATAACAAAAGGTGACATCTCGGCTCAGACAGTGCATTAAAGGTGTGAGGTCAGAGTCCGCCTGTGTCCCAGTCTTGAGTCAGACTGGTTCTATTTCCAAAGTGGAATATATGAAATGTTACATTTGTTGAGCAAATTAGAATGTGTCCACGAATATAATTTGTCCAGACAGAGGGATGGACGGAGGGACGATCCCTATGGTGTGGAAACAGGCCCTTCGACCCAATAAGTACACAACGACCTTCCGAACAGTAACCCACCCAAACCTATTTCCCTACCCTATTACTCTATATTTACCCCTAACTATGCACCAAACCTACACATCCCTGAACACTATGGGCAATTTAGCTTGGCCAATTCACTGAACCTGCACATCTTTGGTTGGGGGTGGGAGAGAGGGTGGGTGAGGAGTGAGAGAGGAGAGAGGATGATGGGAGACAGCGGGTGAGGGGTGGAGAGAGGATGGGGGAAAGAGGGTGAGGTGGGAGGGAGACGGTGAGAGGGAAGAGGTGAGGGGTGGGACTGGGGGGAAGGGATGATGGTATGGGTGCGAAGGGAGAGGTGTGACCAGGGGGTGGGAGAATGAGGGGATGGAGGGGAGAAGGGAGGGAGAGAGGATGGGTGGTGGTAAGAGGGACGTGGGGGTAGAGGAAATGGAGGTGAAGAGGGCTGTGGGGCAGGAGAGGGAATGGGGTGAAGTGGGAAGGGAGAGGGTGAGAGCAGATGGGGGAAGGAGAGGGTGGTAAAGAGTGGGGGGATTTGGAAGGAGAACGCAAGAGGGGAGGGATTTGGGGTGGGAGAGGGTGAGAGGGGATTGGGAATGAGGGGGTTGAGAGAGGAGGGAGGGGGAGGGTGAGAGGAGAGGGAGTGGATTGGGGAAGTGGGAGAGAGTAAGGGTGCAGTGAGAGGGGAGGAGGATGGGAGAGGGAGGAGGGGGTTGGGAGGAAGAAGGTGAGGGTGGGGAGAGAGAGTGGAGGGTGTGAGAAGTCTGGGAAGGAGGGGGTTGAGAGGTGAGGGAGGCATAGGGTGAGGGGGAAGGAGGCGGGAAAGGGGAGGTTGTGTAATGGGGAAGGGAGAGGGTGAGAGAGGAGGAGGAGGGTGGGGAGGGATGAAGAGGTTGAGTGGAGAGGTGAGAGTGGTGTGAGGGAGAGAGAGGTGGGTGATGGGGGAGGGAACCGAGAGAGGGAGGAGTGTGAGTGGTGTGGGAGAGGGGGAGGGTTGTGAGGGGCAAGGGAGGGTTGTGAGGGGCAAGGGAGGGGGAGGCTGAGGGAGAGAGTGGGCGTGGACTGAGGGGGAATGTTCGATACTGTGGGTTGGCCCTGAGGGGGCCGGGGTGAGCCGTATTGTCTGAGGCTGGGAGGATACTGAAGAAAAGGTAGCGGGAGAGTGATGGAGAAGTGGTTGACTGAGGGCGATGCAGGGTATTGAGGGAGTGGGGAGTAGACTGAGGGGGTAATGAGGGACAGAGGGGACTGAGTGAGGGGGGGGGAGCATTTTCACTTATTCTGCTTCTGATTTCTGATGCCCCCGTCTGAATACATCCTTCTGCTACTTCTCCTTACCCTGTGATATTATTTGCCTCTTCACTACCCTGCTCTATTTTTCATTTTGATTTTTTAAAAGTCAGCTTCAGTTGAACTACCCTACCCTACAAATCGCAGGTATACAGTTTCATCAGGTTATTGATCCCAGTATAATTGGAATGAATTCCATCCTAATCCACCTGCTCTCTCTTTCCCCAGGCCTGGCACCCATTTCTCTCCCCACACCGGTCTTTGAGACCAGCGTTTGGCCTCTCTAATCTTATTTGTTGCACGCTAATTTGCACAAGGTCATGTCGTAATCTGGAGATTATTAGCTTTATGGCTGTGTTTTAATTTAGCGCCTAGTTTACTCCTTCCTCGTTGTATCTACGTCATTCACACTAATGTGGAACGTGATAACTGAATCCTTCCCCTTCAACTCCCGCGTTCCTCTCCAGTGAACAAGAGCTGGTCTGAATTGGAACATGGATTTAATCGTGATCAGTGGGAGGTGATGCGCTTTGGAAGGAAGGACCAGATGAGGGACCAGTCAAGGAAATTCAGAGGGATCTCAAAGTGCTTGTCCACAGGCCCCTGAAGGTGGCAGAGCAGGTTAATGGGGTTGTTAAGGGCGGCATGGGGGATACTTGTCTTTGGATGTAGGTTTTGCTCGCTGAGCTGGAAGGTTCATTTCCAGACGTTTCGTCACCCTACTAGGTAACATCTTCAGTGGGCCTCAGGCAAAGCAATGCTGAAAATTCCTGCTTTCTATTTATATGTTTGGGTTGGTGATGTTATTTGCTGTGGGGAAGTCATTTCCTGTGGTGAAGTCACTTCCTGTTCTTTTTCTCAGGGGGTGGTAGATGGGGCCTAACCCGATGTGTTTGTTGATAGAATTCCTGTTGGAATGCCATGCTTGTCTTTGTCAGTCATGGCACAGACTTAGTTAAAATCACATAACACCAGGTTATAGTCCGACAGGTTTATTTGGAAGCACTAACTTTTGGAGCACTGCTCCTTCATCAGGTGGTTGTAGAGTTTAAGATCGTAGGGCACAGAATTCATATGGCAGACGGCATAGACTACAAGAGCAGGAAGGTTATGTTGGAGCTGTGAGGAGGTGAGGACTGCAGATGCTGGAGATCAGAGTCGAGGAGAGTGGTGCTGGAAAAACACAGCCGGTCAGGCAGCATCCGAGGAGCAGGAGAAATCGACATTTCGAGCATGAGTTCTGGGCTTACGCTGGAAACGTCGACCCTCCTGCTCCTCGGATGCTGCCTGACCGGCTGTGTTTTTCCAGCGCCACACTTTTTGACTGTGTTGGAGCTGGACTGAACTTGGGTTACACCACAGCTGGGGTACTATGTACAGTCCTGATCGCCGCATTAACGGAAGGATGTGATGGCACTGAAGGGTGCAGAGATGATTTACCAGGACGTTCTCTGGGTTGAAGCTTTGCAGAGGCTGGATAGGCTGGGGAGAGTAGACAGGGCTGAAAGGGGACCTGATTATGAGGGGTACATCCAGGGTGAACAGAAAGTGGCCATTCCCCTTAGTCAAAGGGTCAAGAACAAGGGGAGTTCTGGAGTGAAAAGCAGGAAGTTTAGAGGGCATTTGAGCTAGCAGAAGGTGGTGTGGGTCTGAATTGGGCTGCCAGGGAGGGTAGCTAAGGTCGGGAAACCTCATAATCCTTAAAACCTACAGGACCAGTGTGGGACTGATGTAGGCAGTAGCACATTCTTAATGGTATACATTTACAGTAATCGTCCAGTAAACTGCATAATTCTATGAATCTTGATGTAGGTAGGCAACACCTTAATTTTTTAAAACATGCTTACAAAGGGCAGATCTCAGAACCAGGGAATACAATCAGTGGGATTCAGGACTGAGATGAGGAGAAATGAATTATTCAGAATGGGGTGGGTCCGTTAACACAGGCCACTCAGTGAGTATGTTCGAGACAGAGAGGAAGGCTTGAGCTATAGGGAAAGGCCGAAAGGCTTAGGTTATGTTCGCTGGAGCGTCAGAGGCTGATGTTTCTAAAATCATGAGGGACGCAGAGAAAGTGAATAGGCAATGTACCCCCCCCCCCCAACCCCCATCCCGGGATAAGGAAGTCCAAAACGAACGGGGGCAGACCTGCGGGCAATTTTTCTCATGCAGAGGGTGGTGCACGTATGGAACGAGCCGCTAGAGGAAGCAGGTGCAATTACAGCAGTTAAAAGACATTTGGACAGGTACGTGGATAGGAAATGTTCAGAGGAATACAGGCCACATTACAGGCAAATGGGACTAGATCAGTTTATGATGCCTGGTCAGCACTGGTGAGTTGGACCGAAGGGTCTGTTTCCATGCTGTCTGACTGTATAAGCAGTACTGTAGGGTAGAGAGTCAGCCATGTTCTAGTTGAACGGCAGAGCTGGCTCGAGGGGCCGAATGGTCTTGGTCCGGCTGTTGCCCTCGCGGTCTTAGCCCATCACCCCTGGACCGTTCTCCTCAAGACGGCCCCTGAGGCCTTGACTGAAGTGCGGGGCCCAGAATAGAACAAAGACACTGCAGCTGAGTCTTAATCTGTGTTTTTAAAATGCTTGGCAAGTCTCCCTGCTTTCGTTCTCTGTGTCTCTATTAATAAAGTCAAGGTTACCATTGAAATCGTTTCTGAACTTCATGTTTTCTCCTTCACGAATACCACAATCCCCAGCTAACCTCCCTCCTCCACAAATCTCCGTCGCCGTTCCTCTGAAACCTGACCAAACTTGGACGTGATGCTTCTCATCCGTCTCCCTCTTACGGCACTTATCATTGTCAGGTGTATTTTTAACCATCCAAATTACAATAAATTCTAATTCCCTGCCAGAGTGCGATTGCCGGTTTCTCACTGGCCTCTTCACAACGCAAGAGCAAGGCCGTTGGGCCCCACTGACTCTTTGTGCTGGCCCTCCAAGGTGATCAGTTTGCCTAGCGCCGCTCTCCTGCTCCCTCCCTTGGCTGGCTTTATTTCCCATTAAACATCCCGTCCCCCTCTTGATCGAACCCTGTGCTCTCAGCGCATTCCAGATGCCAACCATCCGCTGGTAAGACCTTTCCAGTGGTTGGAGAGACTAGAAAAGTTTAAAACAATTTTAAAATAAGATCAACGTCATTTAGCACCGCAATGAGGAGATTTTTTTTTCCTTTCATACTCAGGACAATGGACCTTTGGAAATTTCTACCCCAGAAGGCTTTGGAAGCTCAGTGTTTGAGTTTCAGGTAGTATTTGTTCGATTATCAATGGTGTAAAGGGTGAGGTTGAAGGTTTCCATCAGCCATGATCACATTTAAATGGAGCTGGCTTGATGGGCTGAATGGTCGACTTCATTCAGCAGGTCCTCCTTTGACAGCACTGTCAATGACATGTTCCATCGATTTACTGATGATTGAGGGAGACTGATGGGGCATTAATTGGCGAGTTGGATTTAGAAGCAAAGAATCCCTACACCGTGAAAACGGGCCATTCAGCCCAACACGTCCACACCAACCCTCTGAAGCGTAACCCTCCCAGACACATTCCGCTACCCTATTCCTCGACACTTACTGCTGACTAATGCATCTAACCTGCACATCCCTGGACACTATGGGACAATTTAGCACGGCCAATCCACCCTAACCTGCACATCCCTGGGCACTATGGGACAATTTAGCACGGCCAATCCACCATAACCTACACATCCCTGGACACTATGGGACAATTTAGCATGGCCAATCCACCCAAACCTGCACATCCCTGGGCACTATGGGACAATTTAGCACGGCCAATCCACCCTAACCTGCACATCCCTGGGCACTATGGGGCAATTTAGCACGGCCAATCCACCCTAACCTGCACATCCCTGGGCACTATGGGGCAATTTAGCATGGCCAATCCACCCTAACCTGCACATCCCTGGGCACTATGGGACAATTTAGCATGGCCAATCCACCCAAACCTGCACATCCCTGGGCACTATGGGACAATTTAGCATGGCCAATCCACCCTAACCTGCACATCCCTGGGCACTATAGGGCAATTTAGCACGGCCAATCCACCCTAACCTGCACATCCCTGGGCACTATGGGACAATTTAGCATGGCCAATCCACCCAAACCTGCACATCCCTGGGCACTATGGGACAATTTAGCATGGCCAATCCACCCTAATCTGCACATCCCTGGACACTATGGGACAATTTAGCACGGCCAATCCACCCTAACCTGCACATCCCTGGGCACTATGGGGCAATTTAGCACGGCCAATCCACCCTAACATGCACATCCCTGGACACTATGGGACAATTTAGCATGGCCAATCCACCCTAACCTGCACATCCCTGGACACTATGGGACAATTTAGCACGGCCAATCCACCCTAACCTGCACATCCCTGGACACTATGGGACAATTTAGCACAGCCAATCCACCCTAACCTGCACATCCCTGGGCACTATGGGACAATTTAGCACGGTCAATCCACCCTAACCTTCACATCCCTGGGCACTATGGGACAATTTAGCACGGCCAATCCACCCTAACCTGCACATCCCTGGGCACTATGGGACAATTTAGCACGGCCAATCCACCCTAACCTGCACATCCCTGGGCACTATGGGACAATTTAGCACGGCCAATCCACCCTAACCTGCACATCCCTGGGCACTATGGGACAATTTAGCACGGCCAATCCACCCTAACCTGCACATCCCTGGGCACTATGGGACAATTTAGCACGGCCAATCCACCCTAACCTGCACATCCCTGGGCATTATGGGACAATTTAGCATGGCCAATCCACCCTAACCTGCACATCCCTGGACACTATGGGACAATTTAGCACGGCCAATCCACCCTAACCTGCACATCCCTGGACACTATGGGACAATTTAGCACGGCCAATCCACCCTAACCTGCACATCCCTGGACACTATGGGACAATTTAGCACGGCCAATCCACTCTAACCTGCACATCTAGTTATTTAGATGTTATCTCAGTAAAAGAGTTTAGCTTGCAACATTTCCAAGCCAGGTGCGTTTGGTTGGAACTCTGCAGAGGTGGTGGCACGGTGGCTCAATGGTTAGCACTGCTGCCTCACAGTGCCAGGGCCTCGGGTTCAACTCCACCCTCAGGCAACTGTCTGTGTGGAGTTTGCACATTCTCCCCACATCTGCGTGGGTTTCCTCTGGGTGCTCCAGTTTCCTCCCACAGTCCAAGGATGTGCAGGTTAGGGTGGATTGGCCGTGCTAAATTGCCCGTAGTGTTAGGTGTAGGGGAATGGGTCTGGGTGGGTTGCTCTTCGGAGGGTCGGTGTGGACTTGTTGGGCCGAAGTGCCTGTTTCCACACTGTAGGGAATCTAATTCTAATATATTTTTAGACTGGCGCTGTGAGGCAGCAGTGCTAACCACAAAGTCACTGTACACGTTCGGGTGGATTGGCCATGCTAAATTGCCCCACTGTATTCAGGGATATGTAGGGTTAGGTGCATTAGTCAGGGGGAAATGTAAAGTAATACAGTAGGCGAATGGGTCTGGGTGGGATACTGTTCGGAGGGTCGGTGTGGACCTGTTGGGCCAAACGGCCTATTTCCACACTGTAGGGAATCTATGAACTGTTTTAAAACCAGGAATGTGCAAGGATTGCTGCATGTTCTGAAAAGCAAGCAAACTGACACCCATGGCCAGGATGGTTTATAGAACAGCTTAAACAAACAGTAATTAAAGACTAGTTTGCAGGAGCTGAGGGGTTGTGCCAACAAGCAGAGATTGGTCTATGGACTAGTGGCCAGTTATCAATGCCTTCTGCCTGCCAACGACGACATAATAATGGTCGGGTCTCTGAATAGCTCGGGGCCTCAACAAACCAGGGCCTCTTGCTGTCAGTTCTCTGCAGTGAAGATGACTTTAAACCTGAAGACACCAGTCTATCCTTCCTTCAAGGAGTTTGATATAGTTTCTCAGGCTAAAGTTTCCAAGAAGAAGTTTGATACGGTTGTTAGAGCAAAAAGGGTCACAGAACATGGGGGCGAAAGTGGGAACAATGTATTGATTTGGGTGATGTTAGATGGTGGAGCAGGCTCAAAGGGATGGATGGCCTACGCCTCCTAGTTTTTGCATATTTCTATGCATCTCTATGTTTCAGCAGACGCTATACATTGGAACTTTTTAACTGGTAAGTGTGATGCTCTCCACAAGTGAAGCAGGCACTCTCGGCTACATTGCAACAGGAAGGCCGAGAAGCAGGATTCTGATTGGCTGGGAAGTAGCATCCTGATTAACGAGAAGCAATATTCTGATTAGCTGAGAAGCAGCATTCTGATTGACTGGGAACCAGCATTCTGATTAGCTGAAAAGCAGCATTCTGATTAGCTGAAAAGCAGCATTCTGATTGGCTGAGAAGCAGCATTCTGATTGGCTGAGAAGCAACATTCTGATTAGCTGAAAAGCAGCATTCTGATTGGCTGAGAAGCAGCATTCTGATTGGCTGGGAACCAGCATTCTGATGAGCTGAGAAGCAGCATCCTGATTGGCTGAGAAGCAACATTCTGATTAGCTGAAAAGCAGCATTCTGATTGGCTGAGAAGCAGCATTCTGATTGACTGGGAACCAGCATTCTGATTAGCTGAGAAGCAGCATCCTGATTGGCTGAGAAGCAGCATCCTGATTGACTGGGAACCAGCATTCTGATTAGCTGAGAAGCAGCATCCTGATTGGCTGAGAAGCAGCATCCTGATTGACTGGGAACCAGCATTCTGATTAGCTGAAAAGCAGCATCCTGATTGGCTGAGAAGCAACATTCTGATTAGCTGAAAAGCAGCATTCTGATTGGCTGAGAAGCAGCATTCTGATTGACTGGGAACCAGCATTCTGATTAGCTGAGAAGCAGCATCCTGATTGGCTGAGAAGCAGCATCCTGATTGACTGGGAACCAGCATTCTGATTAGCTGAGAAGCAGCATCCTGATTGGCTGAGAACCAGCATTCTAATTAGCTGAGAAGCAGCATCCTGATTGGCTGAGAAGCAGCATTCTGCTTAGCTGAGAAGCAGCATCCTGATTGGCTGAGAACCAGCATTCTGATTAGCTGAGAAACAGCATTCTGATTAGCTGAGAAGCAGCATCCTGATTGGCTGAGAAGCAGCATTCTGCTTAGCTGAGAAGCAGCATTCTGATTGGCTGAGAAGCAGCATCCTGATTAGCTGAGAAGCAGCATTCTGATTGGCTGAGAAGCAGCATCCTGATTGGCTGAGAACCAGTATTCTGATTAGCTGAGAAGCAGCATCCTGATTGGCTGAGAAGCAGGATTGTGATCGACTGAGAAGCAACATTCTGATTTGCAAAAAGCAACTTGACTGATCCTGTGAACAAAGACCACTGAACCGCATGTCCCGTTTCCCTTCCATCCGTTTGTTTTTGCTTTCCTATATTTGTGAGTGAAAGAGACGGAGGGGAGACTTTGAGGGGCTTCGAGTTTAAATCAGCAGAGCTATATACCGATGGTTCATAATGCTCTGCGATTCCACCTACTAGTACTAAGTAATGTTCTGTTAAGTACAGAGGCCTGGTCTGTGGCTTTCTGTCAACCCAGGTCCGAAAGGTAAATTGGGGGATTCTGCGGACTTCCTAAAATCCTCACATTTTGTGACAATTCTGGGAGTCACGGTTCTCGGTTTCCAGCGCCTCAACACAGTGAGGGTGTGACACCTCGAATAAAAGCAAAACCCTGCGGGTGCTGGAGGTCTGAATCGAACGCAGGGAACGCCAGAGATGCTCAGCAGATCTGGCAGCATCTGTGGAGACAGAAGCAGAATTAATGTTTCGAGACTCTCACAACAGCCTGAAGGGTAAAATCCCATAGGAGTTGCTGCAGTGGCGAGACATTGTAGATGTATCTGTGTGCAAACCATTGGAAGAACATAGAACAATACAGCACAGAACAGGCCCTTCGGCCCTCGATGTTGCGCCGACCTGTGAACTAATCTAACCTCATCCCCCTGCACTGTCCCATCATCATCCATGTAGTTATCCAGGGACTATTTAAATAGACAATAGACAATAGGTGCAGGAGTAGGCCATTCAGCCCTTCGAGCCTGCACCGCCATTCAATATCAGTAATCCTGTTCCTAATCAGTATCCTGTTCCTGCCTTATCTCCATAACCCTTGATTCCACTATCTTTGAGAGCTCTATCCAACTCTTTCTTAAATGAATCCAGAGACTGGGCCTCCACTGCCCTCTGGGGCAGAGCAACCCACACAGCCACCACTCTCTGGGTGAAGAAGTTTCTCCTGAGCTCTGTCCTAAATGGTCTACCCCGTATTTTTAAGCTGTGTCCTCTGGTTCAGCACCCATCAGTGGAAATATGTTTCCTACTGCCAGAGTGTCCAATCCTTTCATAATCTTATACGTCTCAATCAGATCCCCTCTCAGTCTTCGAAACTCAAGGGTATACTAGCCCAGTCGCTCCAGTCTTTCAGCATAAGGTAGTCCCGCCATTCCAGGAATTGACCTCGTGAATCTACGCTGCCCTCCCTCAATAGCCAGAATGTCTTTCCTCAAATTTGGAGACCAGAACTGCACACAGTACTCCAGGTGTGGTCTCACCAGGGCCCTGTACAGCTGCAGAAGCACCTCTTTGCTTCTATACTCAATTCCTCTTGTTATGAAGGCCAGCATGCTATTAGCCTTCTTCACTACCTGCTGTACCTGCATGCTTGCCTTCATTGACTGGTGTACAAGAACACCCAGATCTCTCTGTACTGCCCCTTTACATAAATTGATTCCATTGAGGTAGTAATCTGCCTTCCTGTTCTTGCCACCAAAGTGGATAACCATACATTTATCCACATTAAACTGCATCTGCCAGGCATTTGCCCACTCACTTAACTTGTCCAGGTCACCCTGTAATCTCCTAACATCCTCATCACATTTCACCCTGCCACCCAGCTTTGTATCATCAGCAAATTTGCTAATGTTATTGCTGATACCATCTTCTATATCATTAACATATATTGTAAAAAGCTGCGGTCCCAGCACGGATCCCTGCGGTACCCCACTGGTCACTGCCTGCCATTCCGAAATGGAGCCGTTTATCACTACCCTTTGTTTCCTATCAGCCAAGCAATTTTCAATCCAATCTAGTACTTTGCCCCCAATACCATGCGCCCTAATTTTACTCACTAACCTCCTCTGTGGGACTTTATCAAAAGCTTTCTGAAAGTCCAGATACACTACATCTACTGGATTTCCCTCGTCCATCTCCCTAATGTGGCTGAGTTAACTACTTTGGCAGGCATGGCATTCCACGCCCTTACCACTCTCTGAGTAAAGAACCTGCCTCTGACATCTGTCTTAAATCTATCGCCCCTCAATTTGCAGCTATGCCCCCTTGTACAAGCCGACCTCATCATCCTAGGAAAAAGACTCTCACTGTCCACCCGACCTAATCCTCTGATCATTTTGTATGTCTCTATCAAATCCCCTCTTAGCCTTCTTCTCTCCAATGAGAACAGACCCAAGTCCCTCAGCCTTTCCTCATAAAACCTTCGCTCCAGACCAGGCAACATCCTGGTAAATCCCCTCTGCACCTTTTTCCAATGCTTCCCCATCCTTCCCGTCTTTGGGGCAGATGAAGCAGAACTGGTTGAAATAGTGTTCTTAAAGCATGCAGCACCCCTGGTCTTAATTGTTGTTCTGTCGCCATAGTCTTACCAGATCCTAGGAGCTGCTGTCTTATTAGAGAGAAGCGACTGGTGGTGATTTAGCCTGAGGGTCACCAGACCACAGGCGAGCAAAGAAGTTGAGAAGGAATGTCCTTCATGGGTAACATCAAACTGCTGGTGGGAATTGACCCCACGCTGTTGGCATCACACTGCTCCACAAACCGGTGATTCAGCCAACTGAGTGTGAATTGAGTGTATAAACAAGGAGATTACAGTGAATGTTGAAGGGTTGGTTCAGTCTCAGTTGGGATATTGTGTCGGGTTCCGGGTGACATACTTCAAAAAACACGTGAAGGCATGAGTGAAGACGTCGATTGAGTCAAAGAGATGTACAGCATGGAAACAGACCCTTCAGTCCAACCCGTCCATGCCGACCTGATATCCCAACCCAATGTAGTCCCACCTGCCAGCACCCGGCCCATATCCCTCCAAACCCTTCCTATTCATATACCCATCCAAATGCCTCTTAAATGTTGTCATTGTACCGGCCTCCACCACATCCTCTGGCAGCTCATTCCATACCCGTACCACCCTCTGTGTGAAAAAGTTACCCCGTAGGTCTCTTTTATATCTTTCCCCTCTCACCCTAAACCTATGCCCTCTAATTCTGGACTCCCCGACCCCAGGGAAAAGACTTTGCCTATTTATCCTATCCATGCCCCTCATAATTTTGTAAACCTCTATAAGGTCACCCCTCAGCCTCCGACGCTCCAGGGAAAACAGCCCCAGCCTGTTCAGCCTCTCCCTGTAGCTCAAACCCTCCAACCCCGGCCACATCCTTGTAAATCTTTTCTGAATCCTTTCAAGTTTCACAACATCCTTCCGATAGGAAGGAGACCAGAATTGCACGCAATATTCCAACAGTGGCCTAACTTTGAGTGAAGGAGTTGGGATGTTATGTTGAGTTTGTACTTGACATTGGCGAGGCCTTGTCTTGAGTACTGCATCCAGTTCTGCTCGCCCTGTTACAGAAAAGATATCATTCAGCTGGAGATTTACCAGGACGTTGCTGGGAGTGGAGGGTTTGAGTTGGAGGGAGAGGCTGAGGCATTTTTCACTGGAGCGTCGGAAGTTGACAGGACACCTTTATAATGTCTTGAGGGGTATAGATAAGGTGAATGGCTGGTGTCTTTTCCCCAGGGTGGGGGATTTCAAGACTAGAGGGCATATTCTTAAGGTGAGAGGAGAAAGATTTAAAGACATGAGGGGTCATTTTTAAAAAAAATAAAGTGTGCAATGAACTTCCAGAGGATGTGGGAAAAGTTACAATGTTTAAAAGTCATTTGGATAAGCACATGAACAAGAAATGTTTGGAGGGATGGGGGCCGAGTGTAGACAGATGGGACTAGTCCAGTTTCGGATTATGGTTCACACAGTTAGACCGAAGGGTCCTCTGTGACTCTGTAATGAGGATCTCCCGTTCCAAGCAGAGTCTGGAGAAGCTGGGTTGTTCATGGACCAGAGAAAGTCCAGAGGAGATTTGATAGAGGGTGACAAAGCCATGAAGGTTCTGGACGAGGTCGACAGCGAGAGACTGTTCCCATTCCTTGGCGGGTGAAGAACGAGAGGACATTGGTGAAAGAAGCCTTGGAGACATGAGAAAGGTTTCAGGGGTCTGCTCCTGGAATACATTGCCTGAGGGGATAACGGGAGTCACGTTCAATCGAGGGGGATCAAAGGGAATTTGGTCAGAAGCCGAACAGTGCAAGTTTGTAAGACCAAAGCGGGGGGGGGAAACGATGGAGAGAGAAGGGCGAGGTGATCTTGTAGAAGCTACACAGACATGACGGGCCGAATGGCCTCACACTCTAACGATTCTGTGCTTGAATGGAACATGGTGGTTTGCTGCCCCTTCCTGCTTTCTGACCCTTTGCTGATTCTGTGCGACTGCTGCCATTCCATTCGTAAACAGCATTTGCAGGGAAACGGCGGGTTTCTCCGCCAGGATTTGGCGAAAATGTCCAGGATATTGGGAGCTGCTGAGCAGCGGGCACAATATCTCCCTGAACGCGCTACATGAAAGTCAGATAGCAGGAGCACAGACATCGAGAGGTTGAGAACCAGAAAAAAAAATACAATGGACTTGTTGGGCCGAAGGGCCTGTTTCCACACTGTATGGAATCTAATCATTAGCAGCCGAATCAGACCATTTGCTCTTCCACGGCTATATGTTACTCAATCCCATTCTCCTGCCTTCTCTCATGACCCCTGATGCCCTTACAAATCAAGAACCGATCCTTCTCTATCTTAAAGGCAATTGACCTCCAAGGCCTTTGATGGCAATGAGTTCCACAGATTCTGGCTGAAGAAATCCCTCCTCATCTCCGTTCTAAAGGGTGGTCCCTTCCCTCTGAGGCTGTGCCCTCAGGTCTGAGTCTCTGCGACTGGTGGGAACACCTTCTCCAAGTCCACTCTCTCCGGGCCTCTCAGTATTCTGTAAATTTCAATCAGATTCCAATCCCCTCTTTCTGAAACTCCATTGAGTACAGACCCAGAGGCCTGAACTGCGGCCCTTACAACGAGCCCTTCAGCCCCGGGATCACTCTTGTAAACCTCCTCTGGGTCCCATGCCAGCACGTCTTTCCTTAGAGGCCGAGCTCAAACCTGCTTCCAATACTCCCGATGTGGTCAGACCACAGCCATTTATACTGCACCTCTGTGTTTGTATCCTCGCCCTCCTGAAAACCAATGCCAGCATTGAATCCAGCTTCCTAACTGCCAATTGAACCTGTGTGTTAACTGTAAGAGAATGGTAACCCAAGTCCCTTTGTGTTTTAGGTTTCTGTGGTGTTTCTCCATTTAGTAAATCATCTCTGCCCCTACTCTTCCTGCCAACGTGCATAACCTCACACCTTCCCACATGGTATTCTATCTGCCAACTCTCTAGCCTGTCCGAGGCCTTCTGCAGCCTCCCTGTTTCCTCACCTGCTCCTCCCCCTATCTTTGCAACATAGCAGCGACGCCCTCGGTTCCTTCCTTTGAGTATATACAATAGAGATAGTTGCGGTCCCAACGCTGACCCTTACGAAACTCCACTAGTCACCAACTGCCATCCTGAAAAGAAAGTTTGACCCTTACCCCCCCTCCCAACTCTCTGCCTTCTGCCAGTCAGCCAATCCTCAATCCACGCCAATACCTCGCCCCCTCTTCTGGGCAGAAAGCGGCCCAGAAATAAAGCCGTGCGCCGAAAGAGATGTCACATGTAGATTTGCCAATGCAGTTAAGACCCTGCGCAGCTGAGTGCCCAAAGACCTCCCCACTGAGACGTCAGAGTGAAATGGCACTCCTCAAACATGGAGAGCCAGGCTGCCAAAATTGAAAGGAACATGTCGAGAATCTTCTCAATCAAGACTGATTGATTGTTCAGTGGAAGTCCTCCCCCTTATCATGATAAGTTATCTACCACCATCTCAGCACAACCCCAGCCTGACACGAAGGGGTTGCTGCTATGACCCTTTATCTCAAACCTATCCCGTCCTTGCTTTGGATAAACGTCTTTGAGAAGGTGGTACACACAGCTCCCACCACACTGAGCTCATTGGGCCCGTGCACTGCCCCACCCGCCTGTTTCTACCTCAGTGCGACCGCCTAGCTACGTCCTGCCGAGGATTGGCCCCAGGGCTCGACGACTCCAATGGGCAGGCCGCCCAGATTGTGCCCCCTCTGAGACCATCCACCCCTCCCTTTCCCCCATTCCCCCGAACCCCCCACCCCCTCCCCGGTGCTCGCATCGGCTCTCATGTCTGGCCATTCCAGCCTGGACGTTTGACTTCCCAGGCTTGTTTTCAAATTCCCACCTCCCCGCGGCCTCGGTTCATCATCGAAGACAAAGCAAGCGCGGGTGGCCGACTGCCAGAAGTCAACTGTTTTCTGACCTTGTGCCTGACTGCAGTGCAATTCCTGAGCGCTGGGGAGGTTATTTTAACGAGCCAAAGATTTGGATAAAAGCTCTGAGGATCACTCCCTGCTAGCTGCGGTCTAAATATACATACATAAATAAACACACCATCCTCTGGAACATGTACTGCCGAGGGAGTCAGCTTTGATCTGTAGCCAGCTGAGAGAGAGACCCCTTGCTAGGCGGTTCCATTCCCTGAATCTCACTCGTCTGTTTAGCCAAGTCTAGAAACGTAGGAATTCAGAGTCGCGGTGGGCAATTTAACATGATCGTGGCTGGTCTGAAGTCCGCTCTCCTGCCTGCTCGCCATTAGCACTTTTCATCAGGAACATACCTATTTCTTGTTTGATTGATTCTGCCTCTTGAGTTCCACAGATTCACAAACCTCTGAGGGAAATCGTTCCTCCCCATCTCGGTTTTCAACTAACCTCCTCTGACTCTATGACCTCTTGCCCAAGACTCTCCCACAAAGGGGGGAAATCATCTGCTCGACGTCGCTTTGTCAGTCTCCTCTATACACGTCTCGATCAGCTCATCCTTTGTTCTCCTGAACTCCAACGAGTCCAAAGGATATCCAACCGCTCATTGTAGGATAGCTGTTTCATCCCTGGATTCAACCAGGTGAACCTCCTCTGGAATTGAACTGGATTGAATTGAATTTATTGTCCCGTGTACCGAGACACAGTGAAAAGCTTTGTTTTGCGAGCGATACAGGCAGATCACAGAGTTAAGTAGCATAGACAGTAAATAACAGGTAAACAGCGGCAAAAACACAGGTACAGGCGAATGTTTGTGAGTCTAACAACAGTAGGGTAGAAACTGTTGTGAAGCCGGCTGGTGCGTGTGTTCAGGCTTCTGTACCTTCTCCCTGATGGTAGAGGTTGTAGAAAAACATTGCCAGGGTAGGATGGATCTTTGAGAATGCTGGCGGCCTTTCCTTGACAACGGGCCTGGTGGATGGAGTCTATAGATGGGAGGTTGGCCTTTGTGATTGTCCGGGCCGAGTTCACCCACTCTCTGTAAAGTAAGGAGTCTAAAACTGGACACAATACTCACCAATGCCTTATGTCATTGTCCGGCACCAATTAGGGTCGGGTGAGAGAAGGCGTAAATGGCAAGGGTTACTGGGATGATCAACAGCGAACACGTCAGTGGGGAAAATCCCTTTCCCCAGAAGGGCGGCACGTTGGCTCACGCAGTTAGCACTGCTGCCTTACAGTGCCAGGGACCCGGGTTCGATTCCAGCCTCGGGCGAGTTTGCACATTCTCCCCGTGTCTGCGTGGGTTTCCTCCGGGTGCTCTAGTTTCCTCCCACAGTTCAGAGATGTGCAGGCCAGGTGAATTGGCCGTGCTAAATTGCCCGTAGTGCATTCGTCAGGGGTAAATATGCGGTAGGGGAATGGGTCTGGGCGGGTAACACTTTGGAGAGTTGGTGTGAACTTGTTGGGCTGAAGGGCCTGTTTCCATGCTGTAGGGAATCTCAACTGCAGACATGTATGATGAAAGTCTTGAACGACGTCACCGGGTGAATGAGTGCGCGGGAAGGCGGGTGCAATTGAGCCTGTGGGAGCTGCTGAGCATCGGGGGTGGAGGGAGTGGATGCTTGTGGATGTGGTGCCAATCGAGCGGGGGCTGCTTTGTCCTGGATGGTGTTGAGCTTCTTGAGTGTTGTTGGAGCTGCCCCCCCCACCCTGGCCGAGTGGGGAGGTTTCCATCACCCTCCTGACTTGTGCCTTGTCGATGGTGGACAGGCTTTGATGAGTGACGCGCTGAGTTTCCCCCAGTGGTATTCCTCACCTTTAACATGCTGTTATAGCTGCAGTGTTTATCCAGTTCAGTTTCTGGTCAATGGTAACCCCCAGAATGTTGACGGTGGGGGATTTAATGACAGTAACGCCATTGAATGTCAAGCAGTGATGGTTAGATTCTCTCTTGTTGGAGATTGTCACTGTCTAGCACTTGTGTGACACATATGTTACTTGCCACTTGTCAGGGCATTGTCACTGTGGCCTAACCAATGTCCTGTACAGCTACAACATGACCTCCCAACTTCTGTACTCAATACTCTGACCAATAAAATAAAGCATACCAAATGCCTTCTTCACTATCCTATCTACCTGCGACTCCACTTTCAAGGAGCTATGAACCTGCACTCCAAGGTCTCTTTGTTCAGCAACACTCCCTAGGACCTTACCAGTAAGTGTATAAGTCCTGCTAAGATTTGCTTTCCCAAAATGCATCACCTTGCATTTATGTGAATTAAACTCCATCTGCCACTTCTCAGCCCATTGGCCCATCTGGTCAAGATCCTGTTGTAATCTGAGGTAACCCTCTTCGCTGTCCACTACACCTCCAATTTTGGTGTCATCTGCAAACTTACTAACTGTACCTCTTATGCTTGCATCCAAATCATTTATGTAAATGACAAAAAGTAGAGGACCCAGCACCGATCCTTGTGGCACTCCACTGGTCACAGGCCTCCAGTCTGAAAAACAACCCTCCATCACCACTCTCTGTCTTCTGCCTTTGAGCCAGTTCTGTATCCAAATGGCTAGTTCTCCCTGTATTCCATGAGATCTAACCTTGCTAATCAGTCTCCCATGGGGAAACTTGCTGAACAAGGAGACTTTGGAGTTGCAGGTTCATAGTTCCTTGAAAGTGGAGTCACAGGTAGAGAGAGTATTGAAGAAGGCGTTTGGTGTGCTTTCCCTTATCAGTCAGTCATGAACTGGAAGTTGGACTAGGGTTCACCAGGTCAGAAGTCACATGACACCAGGTTATAGTCCAACAGGTTTATTTGAAATCACAAGCTTTCGGAGCGACGCTCCTTCATCAGATGAAGTGGCTTTGTTACTTGATGCATTGAGTACAGGAGTTGAGAAGTCATTTTGTGGCTGTAAAGGACATTGGTTAGGCCACTTTTGGAATGTTGTGTGTAATCCTGGTCTTCCTGTTGTCGGAAAGATGTTGTGGAACTTGAAAGGGTTCAGAAAATATTCACAAGGACGTTACCAGGGTTGGAGGGTTTGAGCTGCAGGGAGAGGCTGAATGGGCTGGGGCTATTTTCTCTGCAGCATCGGACACTGAGGGGTGACCTTCGAGAGGTTGATAAAGTCATGAGGGATATGGATAGTGAATACTCAAGGTCTTTTCCCAAGGGTCGGGGAATCCAAAACTAGAGGGCATAGGTTTAAGGTGAGAGGGGAAAGATTTAAAAGGGACCCAACTTTTTCACCCAGAGGCTGGTACGTGTATGGAATGAGCTGCCAGAGGAAGTGGTGGAGGCTGGTACAATGACAACATTTAAAAGGCATCTGGATGGGTATATGAATAGGAAGGGTTTGGAGGGATATGGGCCAAATGCTGGCAAATGGGACTAGATTAGGTTAGGATATCTGGTCACCAAAAGGTCTGTTTCTGTGCTGTACATCTCTGTAACTTTAACTGTGTAAAACTGGCCGTAAATTCTTGTTTTTTTGTAAATGAGTGATATTTGTATGTATTGGAACAGCACACCATTAGAACCATGTTTTATTTGGGAATAGTTCGGAGTTAGAAGGGCCTCATTCTAGTTTCTCCCACAAGGGGGAAATACCCTCTCAGGTCAAATGTCCAGAGGATTTTTTTTTTGTCTTATTGAAAGCAACCCCCCCTCAGTTTCCAAAATTTCCAAAGGATGGGGAGCCAAGCTCTCCAGTCTTGCCTTGTAAGAGAAGCCCCTCATCCCAAGAAGTAGTCACGTGAGCCTTTTCCGAACCAATTCAAATGGGATAATCTCCTTTCTTAAATACAGAGACCAAGTCGTGATGGGCTGAAGGGCCTCTTCCTGTCCCATACCATTCTATCCTGATCTGTACGGTATTCGAGATGTGATCTCAACAGTACTGTTATCCCTGCTGCTCAACATGCTTAACTTTACGTTCCAACCACCCCTCGCAATAAATGGCAGTATTCCATTTGGCTTTCCAACAGCTTCCTGTCCCTGTGCACTCACTTCTTGCGACTCATGCGCCAGGATCCCTCTCCCCCTGCAGTTTTCCGCAGTCTCCCTCCATTTCCAGCCAAGTTTCCACACAATATCCCACCTGCCATGATCCCAAACTAAACTGGTCCCACCTGCCTGCACTTGGCCCATGTCCCTCCAAACATTCCTTATTCATGCGCTTACCTAAGCGGCTTTTAAACATTGTAACTGTACCTGCACCCTCTGGAAGTTCATTCTACACATTCCACTCTGTGTGTAGAAAGGTTACACCTCGTGTCCTTTTTAAATCTCTCTCCTCTCACCTGAAAAGGTATGTCCTCCTCGTCTTGAAATTTTCCGCCATAGAGAAAAGACACCTTATCTATGCCCCTCATGACCTCCATTAAAGTCACCCCTGAACCTCCTCCGTCCCAGTGAATAAAGTCCCAGCCTATCCCTCCTCTCTCCACAACTCAGGCGTTCCATTCCCCGCAACATCCTGGTAAATCTCTTCTGAACTCTCTCCAACTTGGTAATATCCTTCCTGTAACTGGGCGACCAGAACTGGCCACAGTATTCCAGAAGAGGCCTCACCAACGTCCTGTACAAACTCAAAATGACGTCTCAGCTCCTATACACAAAAGGTCTGAGCGATGAAGGCCAGCATGCGAAACCCCTTCTGAACCCCACAAACACCAAAGAATTGTGTCCCTGAACCCCGAGGTCTCTCTGTTCTACAGCACCACCCAAGGCTCTATTTTTAAATTTGAAAATCACACAGTGTCAGGTTATACTCCAACAGGTTTATTTGGATAAACCAAGTATAGGTTCACGACAACCTGGTGTCGTGTGATTTTTCACTTTGTCCACCCCAGTCCACCATCCTCACCTCCACAACATGGCCACGTTTAATTAGTTAAGCCCTGCCCTTGGATGAGGGAATACTGGCCATTCCTTGACATTTGTGCGGTGTGAATTTCACCTGATGCTTACCAGACCAAAGCTGGGGGTGTCTTCTGACTGGGGGCCATGGCAGCTTCCGAACCTGAGGATTTGCTCAGGCACTGTACAATCGGCCGCTGAAGAGAACCGCGCCAAAGACACTTCCTTTCGTCGATCTTTCACCACCGGGCTCTCTCGTCTCGCGTCGGACTCCTGTTGACGCCAGATTCACGAGAGTGTCGCTCCCCCAGGTTAGATTAGCCCTGTGTTTTGTTTTATTTGGACAGGACATGCCTGGGCATTGTTCGGGTAAATGGCAGTGGTGGAGGGTGGTCAGTGGGCTGGTTGGTGACCTCAACAGCGCAGGTTCGATTCCTGCTGGGCTGAGGCCCCAGCGAGGTCGCAGTCTGTCCCCTCGCCTGAGGCCATCAGGTTAAGCCACCATCGTCTCTCTCGCTCTCTCGAAAGAAGTTAAAACAAAAATCACACAACACCAGGGTACAGTCCAACAGGTTTATTTAGAAGCAGTAGCTTTCGGAGCGCTGCTCCTTCATCAGGTCGCTGGTGGGGCAGGATCGTAGGAGTTTATCGGAAAAGGTCAAGGCGTCATACAACTGATGTGATTAGATTAGAATCCCGACAGAGTGGAAACAGGCCCTTTGGCCCAACAAGTCCACACCGATCCTCCAAAGAGTAACCCACCCAGACCCAATTCCTCTACCCTATAATTACCCCTGACTAATGCACCTCCCTTAAACTTTATACCCTCTCACTTTAAACCTGCTAGCATTTGACATGTCCACCCTGGGAAAATGAATTGCAATTTTATTTTTGCATCTCATCAGTATTTCTGTGCAATTTGGATAATGTGGCCAGTATTTCATGGCTTATGCCTGGAGGCGATCTAAGGGGAGCAGATTTCCTTCCCTAAGGCCTTGAGAAAGAAGGTAGTCTCAGTGTAACCATTGTCATAAAAACCTGTCTGGTTCACTAAAATGCCTAAGGGAAGGAAACCTGCCCCCCTTAGATCGCCTACAGGCATAGGCCATGAAATACTGGCCACATTATTCCAAATTGTACAGAAATACTGAAGAGATGCAAAAGAAAAACAAAAATTGCAATTCTTTTTCTCAGGGTGGACATGTCAAATGCTAGCAGGTTTAAAGTGAGAGGCATAAAATGAAAGGGAGGTGTGGGCGTGAGGCACACTTTTTGCACAGTGGGTACCTGGAACGCGCTACCAGGGATGTGGAATAAGCAGATACACTGGCAATGTTTATACAGGCAGGGAACAGAGGGATACAGACCATGGGCAGGCAGATTGGATTAGTTGAGAATGGCGCTGTAATCAGCATAGCCATGGTGGGTCTAAGGCCCTGTTCTTCTGCCATACTGTTCCGTCTTCTCTGATACTGGACTCAGTGTACTTACGAGGAGAGTGAAAACAGACCAGCACTCTGAGCCAAAGAGAAGCCTGAAATAAGGATGATCTGATCAGAGGAATATCGGTAATAAAGGGGTTCAATCGAGTGTGTTGGAACCCATCATAAGGGGCCACCAGTCATAGACATAGAACGTGAAACATAGAACAATACAGGGCAGAACAGGCCCTTCGGCCCTCAATGTTGCGCCGACCTATGAACTAATCTAAACCCCTCCCCTACACTATCCCATCATCATCCATATGCTTATCGTAGGACTGTTTAAATGCCCCTAATGTGGCTGAGTTAACTTCATTGGCAGGCAGGGCATACCACGCCCTTACCACTCTCTGAGTAAAGAAGGGTTGGAGGGTCTGAGCTACAGGGAGAGGCTGAACAGGCTGGGGCTGTTTTCCCTGGAGCGTCGGAGGCTGAGGGGTGACCTTATAGAGGTTTACAAAATTATGAGGGGCACGGATAGGATAAATAGGCAAAGTCTTTTCCCTGGGGTGGGGGAGTCCATAACTAGAGGGCATAGGTTTAGAGTGAGAGGGGAAAGATATAAAAGAGACCTAAGGGGCAACGTTTTCACACAGAGGGTGGTACATGTATGGAATGAGATGCCAAAGGAAGTGGTGGAGGCTGGTACAATTTAAGAGGCATTTGGATGGGTATATGATTAGGAAGGGTTTAGAGGGATATGGGCCGGGCGCTGGCAGGTGGGGCTAGACTGGGTTGGGTCGGCATGGGCAGGTTGGACTGAATAGTCTGTTTCCACGCTCTACATCTCTATGACTCTATAGCCTGCCTCTGACATCTGTCTTAAATCTATCACCCCTCAATTTGCAGCTATGCCCCCTCGTACAAGCCGACCTCATCATCCTAGGAAAAAGACTCTCACTGTCCACCCGATCGAATCCCCTGGTCACCTTGTATGTCTTGATTAAATCGCCTCTGTTAAATCGAATCGGGAATCAACTTTACCCAGAGAGCGGTAAGGAGGGGACGGTTGTGGGGAATGATATGGAGATGTTTCAGAAGGTGTGGAGGGAGAAAGGAAGAGAGGGATACGGGAGAGAGGCCGGGAACCCGGAGCACGTTTGTGTGGAACATACAATTACCACGGTAGGCAGGACATAGGACTCGGATGGGCAGTAGCTGTGCTTTAGGTTCAGTAGAGATGTGGTAAGCAGTGCTCTCAATGGGGGTCTCCTTAGAATCTGCTCCTGCTGTTAGTTACGTAACTGCTACACAGAGCAGGCTGCTTGACCTTTGACCTGATGTGTTGGCTGAAAGATCGACTCTACCTTTCACTGTTTGTCGGCATGGCCCTCCGACGCTGTGGCTCCACCTGGTCAGCAACGCCATTTCGGGGCCCATCCCTTCAGGGGTGACTGCCTGGGAGATGATGAATTGGGGAAACTGGATGGAGTGGGTCAGGGTAGCAATGTTGGGGGAAGTCTTCAGTTGTTGAGTTGGGGAGAGTGGATTGGAGGACTGGGGTTGAGCTGGAGGGGGTGGGGGCGGGGGGCGGTGGATGGGGAGAGGACATTAGCAAGATAATGGAGTTAGTCAAATGCAAAAAAATATCAAAGACCTCCCACTCGATTGTGCTGCCCCATCCGCTGACAAAAAAAACAAAGCAAGAGTTTCAAGAAGCTGTTCAGGAATCAAGTTGTAGAGACAACGATCACCATCTCCCAGCCCCAAAACCCTGATCCCATTGGAAGGGTCACGGCCCGCAGTTTTGGCTACTGGGTTACACAAAGCAGCATTGAGCATCCAGCTCAGCACTGGCAGAGCAGCGAGTGATTGAGGTGGACCAGGAGCTTACACGAGTGTGGGAGGAGGCCACTCAGCCCCTTTGTGTCTGCACTTGTGCAGATTTACAGAAAGCAGTAAAATGCACGGGTGGTGATTCCTCCTCCAAGGACAGCCCACCTCTCACTCTCTGTGATTGTTGCAGGCTAAAGCTCACCAATGAATGTGATTCCAGCCAGTTTCCAGCACATTTTACTGTTGTGCAAAAGAGCTCTCAGTTTGACAAATGCCAGACGTGTAAATATTTTATACAGGTTTTGTATTTAGCATCTGACAGCTGCACATGCACACACACGCACACACAACACACACGCGCACAACACACACACACAACACACACAGACACACACGCACAACACACACACACACAACACACACAGACACACACGCACAACACACACAGACACACACGCACAACACACACACACGCACAACACACACAGACACACACAACACACACACACAACACACATGCGCACAACACACACACACAGACACACATGCGCACAACACACACATACACTCAACACACAGACACACACAACACACACACAGACACATACAACACATACACAGACATGCACACACACATGCACAACACACACACACACACAACACATACAGACACATACACACACAACACACACAGACATGCACACACACATGCACAACACACAACACACACAGACGCACACACAACACACAGACATGCACACATAGACATGCACACACATAACATACACACATACAGACAGACACAGATATACATGCACACACAATGCACACATACACACACATGTGCACGCGCACACACACACACGCGGTTTCCCCCATTATAAATCACTGCGTGCACATCTATAGTGGGAACGATAAGCAGAATATGTTGGAGGAAGAGGCCTGTTGTCAAAGTTCACCATCTTGCACAAAGGAGGCCAAATTTCAAACTCTCACAACAGTTTGTCCCACAGGAGAGAGGAGTGCCAATTGGTGGGCAAGTCAAATTGGATTGACCAAGATATTGCTTGGAGAAATCCGAAGCAATCATAGGCTCCCCAAGCTCCAGTGGGATTCAAAAAAGGGGGGAGGCTGCTAGAACTTCACGTTGCTGTGGTGCCCGTGTATGAATATACGTCACCTGGAGCAAGCAGAAATGAACCATATTGTGAGCCCCACTGATTCACTCAACTAAAGTCAATCACCAGTCCCATCTCCTGCAGGAAACGTTGAGGTCAGCTGAAATGTTTTGGATTTTCTCCTGCTCAGTACGAGACACAAATTCTCAGCGACGCGGCTCTCTTTCCAATGAAAGAAGCAACACGTTCAGATGCTGGGCGTCTGAGAGAAATGTAATGTGAGCCCTCTCTCTGCCTTCACAGTTGCTGCCAGGGTTGGCTGGGGTAAGGCAGCATTGTCTGTTTTCATATTGAGGGCGACCTGTGTCAACGCGTAAAGCTGCAATTACTTGGTAGCGTCAAAGTGAGGCGCTGTCACACTGCTAATGGCAGAATGGCGTTCAGGACAAGTTAAGCTTCATTTGTGAAGCTGCATTTGGGAAACTGTAATCGCAAACTCCTAACTAAGTGTTATAATTGCATTATGTAATGTCCAAATGTATGATTTTCAAATGGGGACCAGGTTATAACTGAACATATTCCCCCCACTGTTCCCATACTCATCCAAGTGCCTCCCTCTGCAGGCATCGGAATCGAGAATAGAAATTCTACTCGTAAAAAGATAAATTAGCCCTCAGTAACACAATGTTTATGTCCGTGTCACTGCTCCCTGGATCGAGTCATTGGTTCAGCTTCTCCCAGAGTGAACCTTGCTCCTTTCTGTCTATAGACGTCAGCTGCCAACTCGCCCCCTATGGGGCCAAATGTTGGAAATTGGGAGCAGGTTAGGTGGGTGGGATTGACAAGAGCGTATCTGATGGAGCTTTTATGACGCTGGTGATCTCTATGACTCTAAACCACGCTGACTACCTAAAACCCAAATCTGCTGCTGCACCCCTCACCCAGTCTAAACTACCCTTCACTCACACCTATCGCTGCACCCCTCACTCACTCTAAACTACCCTTCACTCACACCTATCGCTGCACCTCTCACTCACTCTAAACCAACCTTCACTCACACCAATCGCTGCACCCCTCACTCACTCTAAACTACCCTTCACTCACACCAATCGCTGCACCCCTCACTCACTCTAAACTACCCTTCACTCACACCAATCGCTGCACCCCTCACTCACTCTAAACTACCCTTCACTCACACCAATCGCTGCACCCCTCACTCTAAACTACCCTTCACTCACACCTATCGCTGCACCCCTCACTCTAAACGACCCTTCACTCACACCTATCGCTGCACCCCTCACTCACTCTAAACTACCCTTCACTCACACCAATCGTTGTACCCCTCACCCAGTCTAAACTACCCTTCACTCACACCTATCGCTGCACCCCTCACTCACTCTAAACTACCCTTCACTCACACCAATCGTTGTACCCCTCACCCAGTCTAAACTACCCTTCACTCACACCTATTGCTGCACCCCTCACTCACTCTAAACTACCCTTCACTCACACCAATTGTTGTACCCCTCACCCAGTCTAAACTACCCTTCACTCACACCTATCGCTGCACCCCTCACTCACTCTAAACTACCCTTCACTCACACCTATCGCTGCACCCCTCACCCAGTCTAAACTACCCTTCACTCACACCTATCGCTGCACCCCTCACCCAGTCTAAACTACCCTTCACTCACACCTATCGCTGCACCCCTCACCCAGTCTAAATGACCCTTCACTCACACCTATCGCTGTACCCCTCACCCAGTCTAAACTATCCACACGCACACCCATCACTACTCTTTCACCAGTAGAAACGAGCCCCCACTCACCCATCGCTAACCCTTACCTAGTCCAAACTACCCTTTCTCACTCCTATCGCTACCTCCGCACCCATTCTAAGCTACCCCCACTCACCATTCGCTATCCCCTCACCCAGCCTAAACTACCCCCACTCACCCATCACCAGCCCTTCACCTATTCTAGACTACCCCCACTCACCCATCGCCATCCCCTCACCCCAGTCTAAACTACCCCCACTCACCCATCACCATCCCCTCACCCAGTCTAAACTACCCCCACTCACCAATCACCAGCCCTTCACCTATTCTAGACTACCCCGAATCACCCATCACTAGCCCCTTACCCAGTCTAAACTACCGCCACTCACCCATCACTAGCCCCTTACCCAGACTAAACTACCCCTACTCACCCATCACGAGCCCCTTACCCAGACTAAACTATCCCCACTCACCCATCACCATCCCCTCACCCAGTCTAAACTATCCCCACTCACCCATCACCATCCCCTCACCCAGTCTAAACTATCCCCACACACCCATCATCATCCCCTCACCCAGTCTAAACTACCCCCACTCACCCATCACCATCCCCTCACTCAGGCTAAACTACCCCCACTCACCCATCATCATCCCCTCACCCAGTTTAAACTACCCCCACTCACCCATCACCATCCCCTCACCCAGTCTAAACTACCCCCACTCACCATTCGCCATCCCCTCACCCTGTCTAAACTACCCCCACTCATCCATTGCCATCCCCTCACCCAGTCTAAACTACCCCCACTCACCCATCACCATCCCCTTACCCAGACTAAACTACCCCCACTCACCCATCACCATCCCCTCACCCAGTCTAAACTACCCCCACTCACCCATCACCAACCCCTCACCCAGACTAAACTACCCCCACTCACCCATCACCATCCCCTCACACAGTCAAAACTACCCCCACTCACCCATCACCATCCCCTCACCCAGTCTAAACTACCCCCACTCACCCATCACCATCCCCTCACCCAGTCCAAACTACCCCCACTCACCCATCACCATCCCCTCACACAGTCAAAACTACCCCCACTCACCCATCACCATCCCCTTACCCAGACTAAACTACCCCCACTCACCCATCACCATCCCCTTACCCAGACTAAACTACCCCCACTCACCCATCACCAACCCCTCACCCAGTCTAAACTACCCCCACTCACCCATCACCATCCCCTCACACAGTCAAAACTACCCCCACTCACCCATCACCATCCCCTTACCCAGACTAAACTACCCCCACTCACCCATCACCATCCCCTTACCCAGACTAAACTACCCCCACTCACCCATCACCATCCCCTTACCCAGACTAAACTACCCCCACTCACCCATCACCATCCCCTTACCCAGACTAAACTACCCCCACTCACCCATCACCATCCCCTCACCCAGTCTAAACTACCCCCACTCACCCATCACCATCCCCTCACACAGTCAAAACTACCCCCACTCACCCATCACCAACCCCTCACCCAGTCTAAACTACCCCCACTCACCCATCACCAACCCCTCACCCAGTCTAAACTACCCCCACTCACCCATCACCATCCCCTCACCCAGTCTAAACTACCCCCACTCACCCATCACCATCCCCTCACACAGTCTAAACTACCCCCACTCACCCATCGCCAACCCGTCACCCAGTCTAAACTACCCCCACTCACCCATCACCATCCCCTCACACAGTCTAAACTACCCCCACTCACCCATCGCCATCCCCTCACACAGTCTAAACTACCCCCACTCACCCATCACCAACCCCTCACCCAGTCTAAACTATCCCCACTCACCCATCACCATCCCCTCACACAGTCTAAACTACCCCCACTCACCCATCACCAACCCCTCACCCAGTCTAAACTACCCCCACTCACCCATCACCATCCCCTCACCCAGTCTAAACTACCCCCACTCACCCATCACCAACCCCTCACCCAGTCTAAACTACCCCCACTCACCCATCACCATCCCCTCACACAGTCTAAACTACCCCCACTCACCCATCACCAGCCCCTCACACAGTCTAAACTACCCCCACTCACCCATCACATCCATCCTTCTCCTGAATGTTTCCTACACTCCCAGCTCCAACCAGGGTACCCGGTAATGTAATATTTCTCACTTAATTTCTCACAACCTTGGAATAAATGCAGAAAGGCATCTACCAGCAAGTTGGAAACAAAGGCGTACACACACACACACAACCAGCCACTCCATAGTTTTTCTCGCTGATTTGGCGCACTCGGATATTCTGTGAGAGGTGTTCCTTAATTCATTATATTTCAGAGCCTGAAGGTGACAGGAAGTACTGGCAGTGAATAGGTGTAAGAAATGACAGCAGCAATAGCTCACTGTATATGTGCCCTGTCCCAGATCCCTAGACATCTCACCATTCCCCCACTTACTGCAAGAATTAGATTACTTACAGTGTGGAAACAGGCCCTTCGGCCCAACAAGTCCACACCGCCCCGCCGAAGCGCAACCCACCCATTCCCCTGCATTTACCCCTTCCCTAACACGAGGGACAATTTAGCATGGCCAATTCACCTAACCTGCACATCTTTGGACTGTGGGAGGAAACCGGAGCACCCGGAGGAAACCCACGCAGACACGGGGAGAATGTGCAAACTCCACACAGTCAGTCGCCTGAGGCGGGTATTGAACCCGGGTCTCTGGCGCTGTGAGGCAGCAGTGCTAACCACTGTGCCACCGTGCCACCCACAAATTTTGCACCCCTATCTTTCTCAGGGCGATGCAACCAGAATCGCTACAGTGGGGAAACTGACAATTCGGGCCACACTGACTCACCAAAGAGCCTCCCACCCAGACCCAACCCTCTTCCCCAATGAACCTGCAATTCCCACAGCTAATCCATGAAGTCTGCACATCCCTGGGCACTATGAGACAATTTAGCACGGCCAGTCCACCCTAACCTGCACATCCCTGGGCACTATGAGACAATTTAGCACGGCCAGTCCACCCTAACCTGCACATCCCTGGGCACTATGGGACAATTTAGCACGGCCAATCCACCCTAACCTGCATATCCCTGGACACTATGGGATAATTTAGCACGGCCAATCCACCCTAACCTGCACATCCCTGGGCACTATGAGACAATTTAGCACGGCCAATCCACCCTAACCTGCATATCCCTGGACACTATGGGATAATTTAGCACGGCCAATCCATCCCTAACCTGCACATCTTTGGACTGTTGGAAGAACCCCCATGCAGACACAGGGAGGAATGTGCAAACTCCACACAGACAATCGCCCGAGGGTGGAATCGAACCCAGGACCGTGGTGCTATGAGATGGTAGCGCTAACCACTGAGCCACTGTGCCACCTGAACTCATCATAAGTATCTTCCACGGTTAAGTGTGTCAGAGTGAGATCGTATTAGACTATTAGAAGTTTATTTTGTTTCACGTGGGTCTCGGGAGCTCGACATAGAAGGAGTTGCACTTGGAAGGGTTCGCACGAGAGGTCCACTTTGCGGGATATGAGACTGTGACCGTCACTTATAAGGCTGAGAGCTACCAACCGTGTTGTAGCCCTGAACATGAGTTTCTGTGAGCATGCAGGGTTTACTTCCACCAGTAAGCTCAGCGTCCATCGACAAGAAATCACTTGTCTCCCTTCCACTGAGCAGTCAAAGGATTGACCACATGTGGCCTGGAGTCACATATAGGCCAGACCAGCTCAGATTTCCCTCCCTGACAAGCATTGAAGAACCATGTACATCCTCACGACAATTTCATGATCTCCGTCGATGTTTTGTTAAAAATCAACCTGGTTTATTGAGTTATGGAGCCATAAAGTTGTGCAGCAGGGAATCCTTTGATCTGAGTCATCCATGCTGACCAGATATCCTAAATTAATCTCGGCCCAGATCCCTCTAAACCCTTCCTGTTCACATACTCATCCTTTTAAATGTTGCAATTGTACCAGCCTCCACCACTTCCTCTGGCAGCTCATTCCATGCACGCACCACCCTCTGGTTGAAAAAGTTGCCCCTCAGGTCCCTTTTATATCTTTCTCCCCTCACCTTAAACCTATGCCCCTCTAGTTCTGGACTCACCTACTATAGGGAAACAACCTGTTTCTTTACCCTGTCCATGTCCCTCATGATTTTATCAACCTCTATAATGTCACCCCTCAGCCTCCAACGCTCCAGGGAAAATAGCGCTAGCTTATTCAACCTTCCGCTATTGTCCAAACCTTCCAACCCCAGCAACACCCTTGTAAATCTTTTCTGAAGCCTTTCAAGTTTCGGAATATCTTTCATCTATCAGGGAGACCCGAATTGAGTGTAGTCTTCCAAAAGTAATTTGAGTTCTGCAAGTTGTCGTGGTGCAGTTTGAACCTGGTGTCTGCACAGCATTAACCTGGGAGTCACGAATTCAACGCCACTATCACTGTCTGATCACACATAACAGGCTAAAAGTAAATGAGTGAAATCTTATAGCCACAGGGAAAGTGCAGAGGGAGTGTGATTAATTGCATAGCTCTTTGAAAGAGTTGACAACGGTGTTAAAGTCTTGCCAATCCTTTCCTTCAAGTTCCATTTGTGTCATTGCTAAGGTTATAAGAATCGGGCAGAGAGTATTAATTGTCTTTGAATGCATATATATAGGAAGGGTTCTTGTGGCACTGTGGTAGTGTCCTTATGTCTGAGCTCGGAGGCCCAAGTTCAAGTCCTGCCCCACAACACTTCTGAACAGCTTGATTTGGAATGTATCCATATGTGTATATATTGAGCAGCTGTTAAAGTGAAGGGGCTGTGAGACTGAGCAAGTCAATAAACTCTCTCCGCAAAGGAATGCTGTGTGTTCTATCTCTGCTGTCAACTTGCAATGTAATAACAACAGGGACGTGCTGTGTCACCCCCCTCGGTTCATTCAGAGATTGATTCGATGAAGGCAGAGTGGGAGCCCAGTTTCTGTCCGTGAGTCCCAATTGCTGGCTCTCCGGTGGCCATCCATGCCGAGCTGCATCCCTCAGAGTGTCAGACGGTAAACCTCTGACAGGAAGTGCTCCCATCCACGTCGAAAGGCTCGATCAATGTCCTGCGGAGAAAAAAGAAACTCAGGGGACACAGTCGGAATTGGTGAAGGGGAGTCAAAGTCGATAAAAGTAACTCTCATCGCAATCGCTGTCTACAGATCCCCCAAACAGCAATGTTGTCATAACCTGATTTCCTGATGTCAGTTGTGCAACATAAGGCAATGCCCCATGTCCTCGTTGACCAGCAACCCCCCTCCCTCCCCCCTCCTCTTCTTCCATAATGAGCCTGGGACCTTTCCTGTCTCCTCCCTCAGCACCGTGTTGGGAATCCAATGAATGTCAATGATCTGGACACAGGCCCCTCAGTGACCTACCAGGCTGAGTGACGAGAACATGACATTCTGGCACCCAATTCATGACCTATTCTTATCTCGCTCAGTTTACTCTCGATTCACACCCACCTACTTCACACTCACCCGATTCACACCTACCTGCTTCACACTCACCTGCTTCACACTCACCCGATTCACACCCACCTCATTTACACCTCCACAATTTACACCCACCCAACTCACATCCACCCAATCACCACACACACACACGCCCAATTTACGCACATCTGACACATACGCATGGGATTTACAAACGCCAGGGTCACATTCATCTGATTCAATCTCTGAATTTTCACCCACCCGATTTATACTCATCTGATTCGCAGCTGCCAGAAACACACCAGCCAGATATACGCCTGCTGATATACGACTGCCAGATTTATACCCATCGGACATGCACACTGCACATATACACCATGTATACACCCACCAGATACACACCCACCAGATACACACCCACCATATATGCACCCACCAGATACACACCCACCAGATACACACCCACCATATATGCACCCACCATATACGCACCCACCAGATACACAGACACCATATACGAACACACCAGATACACACCCACCAGATACACACTCACCAGATACACACCCACCAGATACACACCCTCCAGATACACACCCACCAGATACACACCCACCATATACGCACCCACCATATACACACCCACCAGATACACACACACCATATACACATCCACCAGATTTCCACCCACCAGATACACACTCACCAGATACACACCCACCAGATACACACCCTCCAGATACACACCCACCAGATACACACCCACCATATACGCACCCACCATATACACACCCACCAGATACACACACACCATATACACATCCACCAGATTTCCACCCACCATATACGCACCCACCAGATACACAGACACCATATACGAACACACCAGATACACACCCTCCAGATACACACCCACCAGATACACACCCTCCAGATACACACCCACCAGATACACACCCTCCAGATACACACCCACCAGATACACACCCACCAGATACACACCCACCAGATACACACCCACCAGATACACACCCACCAGATTTCCACCCACCAGATACACACCCACCAGATTTCCACCCACCAGATACGCACCCACCAGATACACACCCACCAGATTTCCACCCACCAGATACACACCCACCAGATACACACCCACCAGATACACACCCACCAGATACACATCCACCAGATTTCCACCCACCAGATACACACCCACCAGATACACACCCTCCAGATACACACCCACCAGATACACACCCACCAGATACACACCCACCAGATACACACCCACCAGATTTCCACCCACCAGATACACACCCACCAGATTTCCACCCACCAGATACGCACCCACCAGATACACACCCACCAGATTTCCACCCACCAGATACACACCCACCAAATACACACCCACCAGATACGTACCAACCAGATATACTCCCACCAGATACGTACCAACCAGATATACTCCCACCAGACACATACCCACCAGATACACACACACCAGATATACACCCTCCTGACACACACCCATCAGATGCACACTCACCAGATACACATACACCAGATACACACCCTCCAGATACACACCAGATACACACCCTCCAGATACACACCCACCAAATATACACCCACCAGATACACACTCACCAGATACACACCCACCAAATATACACCCACCAGATACACACTCACCAGATACGCAGCAACCAGATACACACCCACCAGACATACACCCACCAGACATACACACACCAGATACACACCCTCCAGATACACACCCACCAAATATACACCCACCAGATACACACTCACCAGATACGCAGCAACCAGATACACACCCACCAGACATACACCCACCAGACATACACACACCAGATACACACCCTCCAGATACACACCCACCAGATACACACCCTCCAGATACACACCCACCAGATACACACCCACCAGATACACACTCACTAGATACGCAGCAACCAGACATACACCCACCAGACATACACACACCAGATACACACCCTCCAGATACACACCCACCAAATATACACCCACCAGATACACACTCACCAGATACGCAGCAACCAGATACACACCCACCAGACATACACCCACCAGACATACACACACCAGATACACACCCTCCAGATACACACCCACCAGATACACACCCTCCAGATACACACCCACCAGATACACACCCACCAGATACACACTCACCAGATACGCAGCAACCAGATACACACCCACCAGACATACACCCACCAGACATACACCCACCAGATACACACCCTCCAGCTACACACCCTCCAGCTACACACCCTCCAGATACACACCTACCAGATGCGCACCCACCAGATACACACTCACCAGATATGTACCCACTAGATATACAGCCACCAGATACACACCCACCAGATACACACACCCACCAGATGCGCACCCATCAGATATACACCCACCAGATACGCACCCACCATATCCGCACCCACCAGATACACACCCACCAGATACACACCCTCCAGATACACACCCACCAGATACACACCCACCAGATACACACCCACCATATCCGCACCCACCAGATACACACCCACCAGATACACACCCTCCAGATACACTCCCACCAGATACACAACCACCAGGTACACACCCACCAGATACACACCCACCAGATACAGACTCACCAGATACGCACCCACCATATCCGCACCCACCAGATACACACACACCAGATATACACCCATCATATACACACCCATAAGATACACACACATAAGATACACACCCACAAGATATACACCCACCAGATAGACACCCACCAGATACACACCCACCAGATACATACTCACCAGATACGCACCCACCAGATATGTACCAACCAGTTATACTCCCACCAGGTACACACCCACCAGATACACACACACCAGATATACACCCTCCTGATACACACCCACCAGAGATGCATCCACCAGATACACTCCCACCAGATATACACCCACCAGATATACACCCACCAGATACACACCCACCAGATACACACTCACTAGATACGCACCCACCAGATATGTATCAACCAGTTATACTCCCACCAGGTACACACCCACCAGATACACACACACCAGATATACACCCTCCTGATACACACCCACCAGAGATGCATCCACCAGATACACTCCCACCAGATACACACCCACCAGATACACACACACAAGATATATACCCTCCTGACACCCACCCACCAGATACACACCCACCAGATATACACCCTCCAGATACACACTCACCAGATATGCAGCAACCAGATACACACACACCAGATACGCACCCACCATATACGCACTCACCAGATACACACTCACCAGATACACACCCATCAGATACACACCCACCAGATACGCACCCACCATATACGCACTCACCAGATACACACTCACCAGATACACACCCATCAGATACACACCCACCAGATACACACCCACCAGATATACTCCCACCAGATACACACCCACCAGATATACTCCCACCAGATACACACCCACCAGGTACACACACACCAGATATACACTCTCTTGATACACACCCACCAGATACACACACACCAGATACAAACACACAAGATATATACCCTCCTGACACCCACCCACCAGATACACACCCACCAGATATACACCCTCCAGATACACACTCACCAGATATGCAGCAACCAGATACACACACACCAGATACGCACCCATCAGATATTCACCCGCAAGATACACACCCACCAGATAAACACCCACCAGATATACTCCCACCATATACACACCCACCAGATACACACACACACCAGATATACACCCTCCTGATACATACCCACCAGATACACACACACCAGGTACACACCCACCAGATATGTACCAACCAGATATACTCCCACAGATATGTACCAACCAGATATACACCCTCTTGATACACACCCCCCAGATACACACCCACCAGATACACAACCACCAGATATACACCCTCCAGATACACACTCACTAGATACGCAGCAACCCCAGATACACACCCACCATATACGCACCCACCAGATACACACCCACCAGATACACACCCACCATATACGCACCCACCAGATACACACCCACCACATACGCACCCACCAGATACACACCCACCACATACGCACCCACCAGATGCGCACCCACCAGATACACACCCACCACATACGCACCCACCAGATGCGCACCCACCAGATACACACACCCACCAGATACACACCCACCACATACGCACCCACCAGATGCGCACCCACCAGATACACACCCACCAGATGCGCACCCACCAGATACACACACCCACCAGATACACACCCACCAGATGCGCACCCACCAGATACACACACCCACCAGATGCGCACCCACCAGATACACACACCCACCAGATGCGCACCCACCAGATACGCACCCATCAGATACACACCCACCAGATACACACCCTCCAGATACACACCCACCAGATATACTCCCACCAGATATACTCCCACCAGATACACACCCACCAGGTGCACACACACCAGATATACACCCTCCTGATACACACCCACCAGATACACACACACCAGATACGTACCAACCAGATATACTCCCACCAGATACGTACCAACCAGATATTCTCCCACCAGATACACACACACCAGATATACACCCTTCATATACACACCCACCAATACACACCCACCAGATACACACCCACCAAATACACAGCCACCAGATACACACCCACCAGATACACACCCACCAAATACACAGCCACCAGATACGTACCAACCAGATACACTCCCACCAGATATGTACCAACCAGATATTCACCCATCAGATACACACCCACCAGATACACACCCACCAGATACACACCCACCAGATACACACCCACCAGATATACTCCCACCAGATACACACCCACCAGGTGCACACACACCAGATATACACCCTCCTGATACACACCCACCAGATACACACACACCAGATACGTACCAACCAGATATACTCCCACCAGATACGTACCAACCAGATATTCTCCCACCAGATACACACACACCAGATATACACCCTTCATATACACACCCACCAATACACACCCACCAGATACACACCCACCAAATACACAGCCACCAGATACACACCCACCAGATACACACCCACCAAATACACAGCCACCAGATACGTACCAACCAGATACACTCCCACCAGATATGTACCAACCAGATATGCATCCTCCAGATACACACCCTCCATATACGCACCCACCAGATACACACCCACCAGATATACACCCACCAGACACACACCCACCAGATATACACCCACTAGACACACACCCACCAGATATACACCCACCAGATACACACCCACCAGATGCACACACACCAGATATACACCCTCCAGATATACACCCTCCAGATATACACCCACCAGATACACACCCACCAGATACACACCCACCAGATATACAGCCACCAGATATGCACCCACCAGATATACACACACCAGATAAACCCCCATCAAATACACACCCACCAGATACACACCCACCAGATACCCACCCACCAGATACACACCCACCAGATATACACACACCAGATAAACCCCCATCAAATACACACCCACCAGATACGCACCCACCAGATACCCACCCACCAGATACACACCCACCAGATACGCACCTTCCAGATACACACCCACCAGATACACATACACCACATACACACCCACCAGATACACACCCACCAGATACACACCCACCAGATATACACCCACCAGATACACATCCACCAGATACACATCCACCAGATACACACCCACCAGATATACACCCATCAGATACGCACTCACCAGATACACACCCACCAAGGACCCTCCCACCAGATACACACCCACCAGATATGCACCCACCAGATACACACCCACCACATACACATCCACCAGATACACATCCACCAGATACACACCCACCAGATATACACCCATCAGATACGCACTCACCAGATACACACCCACCAAGGACCCTCCCACAGATACACACCCACCAGATACTCATCCACCAGATATACACCCTTCAGATATACACCCACCAGATACACACCCTCCAGATACACATGCACCAGATATACACCCACCAGATATACACCCACCAGATACACACCCACCAGATATACACCAACAAGATACACACCCACCAGATACACACCCACCAGATATACACCCACCAGATACACACCCACCAGATACACACCCACCAGATATACACCAACAAGATACACACCCACCAGATACACACCCACCAGATATATACCCACCATATACACAACCACCAGATATGCACCCACCAGATACACACCCACCTGGTACACACCCACCAGATACACACCCACCAGATATGCACCCACCAGATACACACCCACCACATACACACCCACCAGATACATACCCACCAGATACACAGCCACCTGATATACATCTGCCAGATATACCATGTTTACAACAACCAAGTACACAGCCACCAGTCATGCACATATTAGATATATGTTCTCAGGGTATGGACCCCCAGATTCACACCCACCAGTTGTACACTGACTAGATATACACCTGTCAGGTATACACCCAACAGGGATACACCTTTCAGATATCTGCCAACTAGATTTATACCCACCAGGTATACACACATCAGATACACACCCACCAAATGTCTACCTGTCGCATATACGCCCATCAGAATTAGATTCTCCAGATACACTCTGTCCAGTTTTACACCCACCAGATATACACCCACCAGGTTTAAACCCATGAATATACATGCTCCACACCTATGCCTGCCAGATACACACTTGTCTGGTTTCAGCCGCATACCTCTCTGTATTTCCTCAGCATCTTGTTCTTCCTCTTGGTGCCAGCGTTGTGTTCCCTCCGTTTGCCGTGACCTTTCAGTAGCAGTTGGTGGTCGTCGCTCAAAACGGCGGTGTGGCTGGTGCTGGCACCATGTTTGCGGCCGGCCCTCTTTGCCCCCTTGTTCCTGTGGGTGGCAGCGGGTGGCACCCCCTCGCCGGGATCGCCCCCGTCTCCGTGCGGCCTGGGACGCCCTCCCCTCTTGCTCCGGCCCCTCGGTTGAGGCCTGGCATCCGCGTGGGCCTCTGGCCAGAGCGGGCTGTCACTTCTCCAGGAACTCAGTCCCTCAGCCCCAACGGCAGGGTCCCCTTCGGCCTCTCTCTCCTCCAGCCTGGTGTAGAAGCTGGAATGTTTATCCAGAAAGCCTGAGCCCTCCGGATGAAATCGGCCTGCCCTTGTCTCTGGGACCCATGCCCGGCAATCCGACTTAATCTCTTCCTTCATGGTCAGGTTTGCAGGGCTGAATTCCTCTCTCGCTAATAGCCTGACTGTTCTTTTGTCCTCCCATGTCGTGCTGGAGCTTTTACAATCGAGGGAGTCCAAAGGTCAGTGATACCAGGACCACGTCAACATTCCTCACGTCAGTATGCAGCACAGGGTCCATTCGGTCCATACACCAATAGTCCACCCATTTTCCTGACTAACAGTCCCATCTCAAACCCTTCCTCCTCCTCACCTCCCCCGAAGTTCTCCTCTGACATAGCTACATTTCGACTGAATAAAATACATTAGAATGGAACCGAATCCCTAAGTATGAAAACAGGCCATTCGGCCGAACAAGTCCAACCCAGCCCCTCCAACGAGTAGCCCACCCAGACTCATTCCCCTACCCTATTACTCTACATTTACCCCTGACATCCCTGGGCACTATGGGGCAATTTAGCACGGCCAATCCACCCTAACCTGCACATCCCTGGGCACTATGGGACAATTTAGCACGGCCAATCCACCCTAACCTGCACGTCCCTGGGCACTATGGGACACTTTAGCACGGCCAATCCACCCTAACCTGCACATCCCTGGGCACTATGGGACAATTTAGCACGGCCAATCCACCCTAACCAGTACATCCCTGGGCACTATGGGACAATTTAGCACGGCCAATCCACCCTAACCTGTACATCCCTGGGCACTATGGGACAATTTAGCACGGCCAATCCACCCTAACCTGCACATCCCTGGGCACTATGGGACAATTTAGTGTGGCCAACCCACCCTAACCTGCACATCCCTGGGCACTATGGGACAATTTAGCACGGCCAATCCTCCCTAACCTGCACATCCCTGGGCACTATGGGACAATTTAGCACGGCCAATCCACCCTAACCTGCACATCCCTGGACACTATGGGACAATTTAGCATGGCCAATCCACCCTAACCTGCACATCTTTGGATTGTGGGAGGAAACCGGAGCACCTGGAGGAAACCCCACACAGACGGGGAGAACGCGCAAACTCCACACAGACAGTCACCCGAGGCTGGGATCGAACCCAGGTCCCATGAGGCAGCAGTGCTAACCACTGAGCCACCAGTGGCTTGCTCAGGCCGACTCAGAGGACAGCTGAGAGTCAGCCATGTTGCTGTGGGCCGAGAACATGAGTAGGCCCAGACTAGATAAGGGTGCCGGTTATCTTTCCCTGCAGGACATGAGGGAATTGGATGGGCTTTTATGACAATCATTGTTGTCAGCATTTCTCACTCTTACTTACAGATTTATGAATTGGGTTCCACCAGCCACCACAATGAGATTCAAAACTGTGTCTCCACAGGTGACGAGCCCAGTCACATTCCCGCTAGCAGCCAGAGACGTCAAAGTGGAAGCAGCCAATGGCACACTTACACCATTCAAAGGAATCACAGAATTGTTAAAGTGCAGAGAAAAGGCCATTGGGTCAATGTTGTGTGGATGAAGCATAAAGAAGCATAATAGGCCTTTTGCCTACCTGACCCTCACACCATGTCTTTATTTAAATATCCATCCAATTCCTTTCTTTAATGCTTCTATTGAACCGGCCTCTTCCTCCCATCAACCAACCATGTATTCCCCTCCACCTGTGGTCTCCTATCTCTACCTCATCACCCTGCCTTCCCCCTCCCCCAACACACTCCCCGCTCTTTATCTGCAGCTCCCCTTACACCCAGCCCCAGTCCTGAAGAAGGTTTACACCCGGAATGTTGACTTCTCCAGCTCCTGATGCTGCCTGGCTGGCTGGGTCCGTCCAGCATCCTGAATGTCCACCAAATTTCCAGGCAGGGCATTCCACACTGAGTGAAAATGGTCTCCCTCCCTCCACAATGTCAGTATCTCTCCCTCTCTCATCAATAACCTCACTATCTCTCTCCCTCTCATACACAGTTTCACTCTCCCTCTGTCATGCGCAATTTCACTATCTCTCTGTCTCTCTCTCTCTCTCATACACAATCTTACGAGCTCTCTCTCTCGTTCACAATGTCACTATATTGTAAACAGTCTCACTAACCTTCCCTCTCACACACAATCTAACTATCTCATAGACAATCTCACTATCTCTGTCTCTCATACGCAATCTCACTATCTTTCACTCATTATATCTCTCTATGTCTCATGAACAATCTCACTATCGCTTTCTCTCTCATATGTTATAAAGCAGAGGTTGACCACCCCTGAGAACTCAAACTTAGACACCCAAAGAGGGTGTAACCCATTTCCCGGCAACTTCCGGTGGTTAAATAAAAGAAATCACTTTCCAATCAACAATGAACAATTTATTCATCTAACACTAACAGTGAATGAATTTCTAAACTATTAACAAACCAAACAAATCCCTTACTAACTATTCCTGAACATCACAAGATTCCAATGGTCTGCTGTTCCAAGAAATACAAGTCCCACTCATATAACAAAAAAATATAGAATTTAGTCTCTTGAATTTGCAGCCAGGAGGTGTGTCTTCCGGAATGTTCTGAGCCTTCTTCCATCGTTCTTCTGTCAGAAATGTCTTCTTCATTGTTCAGGTCAGACTGTTATAACTGCAACCTTGCGCTATAGAAAATCTCGCTATGGAAACCTGCTGTAGAAAATCACATCGTAGAAGATTGCTCATAGTGAACCGCTGTACCCATTTAGTAGAAAGTTTACGTTATCCAAACAATGTCCACAATCCAGTGAAAGTGAGGACTGTCGAGAGTTGTGGTGCTGGAAAAGCACAGCAGGTCAGGCAGCATCCGAGGAGCAGGAGAATTGACATTTCGGGCAAAAGCACAGGCTAAAAACACAATCTTTTAAAGAGACCACACAATGCTTTACCCATTGTACACTTTTACACACACCACCAAATTCTAACTTCCTACCTTAGAATCTATGATTACTCCACCCAACGTTGCAACACAATCTCATTATATCCATCTCATACACAACCTCATTCTCTTTCTTGCATATACAATCTAAGTATCTCTCTCTCTCATACACAATCTCACGAGTTCTCTCTATCTGTCACGTGCACAATCTCACTATATTTCCCTCAAACGCAATCTCATATCTCTCTCTCATACAATCTCACTATCCCTCTCACTCATGTGCAATCTCACAATCTCTCACTCGTACACAATCTCACTTTCTCTCTCACTCATACACAATCTCACTCTCTCTCTCAATCTCATGCACAACTTCACAATCTCCCTTTCACTCATAAACAGTCACACTATCTCTCTGTCACTCATACACAATCTCACTATTGCTTTCTCTCACACGCAACCTTGCTACGTCTCACTCAGTCATATACGCTCTCACTATTTCTCTCTCACTCTCATGCACAATCTCACTGTATTTCTCTCAAACACAATTTCACTGACTCTTTCTCACTCTCATATACAATTTCACTATCTCTCACACTCATTCACAATCTCACCATCTCTCTCACTCATACACAATCTCACTATCTCTCTCTCACTCATACACAATTTTACTGTCTCTCTCACACTCATACACAATCTCACCATCTCTCTCATTCTCATACACAATCTCACTGCCTCTATCTCATGCAGAATCTCACCATCTCTCTGACTCTCATAAACAGTCTCACTATCTCTCTCTTACTCATACACAATCTCACTATCTCTCTCTCAATCTTACACAATTTCACTATCTCTCACTCATACACAATCTCATTGTCTCGCTCTCATATACAATCTCACTGTCTCTCCCACTCTCATATACAATCTCACTATCTCACTCATACACAATCTCACTATCTCTCTCACTCTCATACACAATCTCACTGTCTCTCTCAATCTCATACAGTCTCATTGTCTCTCTCTCACTCTCATACACAGGGTCACTATCTCACTCTCACAGTGTCACTATCTCTCTCTCACTCTCATACAGTGTCACTGTCTCTCTCACACTCTCATACACAGTGTCACTATCTCTGTCTCACACTCAGACACAGTCTCACTATCTCTCTCTCACTCTCATACACCGTCTCACTGTCTCTCTCTCACTCATACAGTCTCACTATCTCTCTCTCACTCTCATACACAGGGTCACTATATCTCACTCTCAAACACAGGGACACTATCTCTCTCTCACTCTCATACACAGTCTCACTGTCTCTCTCTCACTCTCATACACGGTGTCACTATCTCTTTCACTCTCATACACAGTGTCACTATATCTCTCTCACACTCATACACAGTCTCACTATCTCTCTCACTCTCATACACAGTGTCACTATCTCTCTCTCACGCTCATACACAGTCTCACTGTCTCTCTCTCACTCTCATACACAGTCTCACTGTCTCTGCCTCACTCTCATACACAGTCTCACTATCTCTCTCACTCTCATACACAGTCTCACTGTTTCTCTCTCACTCTCATACACAGTGTCACTGTCTCTCTCACTCTCATACACAATCTCACCATCTCTCTCATTCTCATAAACAATCTCACTGCCTCTATCTCATGCAGAAACTCACCATCTCTCTCACTCTCATAAACAGTCTCACTATCTCTCTCTTACTCATACACAATCTCACTATCTCTCTCTCAATCTTACACAATTTCACTATCTCTCTCACTCATACACAATCTCACTGTCTCGCTCTCATATACAATCTCACTGTCTCTCTCACTCTCATATACAATCTCACTATCTCACTCATACACAATCTCACTATCTCTCTCTTACTCATACACAATCTCACTATCTCTCTCAATCTTACACAATTTCACTCACACAATCTCACTATCTCTCTCACTCTCATGCAACAGTCTCACTATCTCTCTCTCACTCTCATACAATTTCTCACTATCTCTCTCTCACTCTCAGACACAGTGTCACTATCTCTCTCTCAATCTCATACACAGTCTCACTGTCTATCTTTCACTCTCACACACAGTCTCACTATCTCTCACTCTTATACACAGTCTCACTGTCTCTCTCTCACTCTCATACACAGTCTCACTGTCTCTCTCTCACTCTCATACACAGTCTCACTGTCATTCTCTCACTCTCATGCAACAGTCTCACTATCTCTCTCTCACTCTCATACACAGTCTCACTATCTCTCTCTCAATTTCATGCACAGTGTCACTATCTCTCTCTCTCACTCTCATACACAGTGTCACTGACTCTCTCTCTCTCACTCTCATACACAGTCTCACTATCTCTCTCTCACTCATACACAGTGTCACTATCTCTCTCTCACTCTCATACACAGTGTCACTGACTCTCTCTCTCTCTCACTCTCATACACGGTCTCACTATCTCTCTCACTCATACACAGTGTCACTATCTCTCTCTCACTCTCATACACAATCTCACTATCTCTCTCACTCTCATACACAGTGTCAATGTCTCTCTCTCACTCTCATACACAGTCTCACTATCTCTCGCTAACTCTCATACACAGTCTCACTGTCTCTCTCTCACTCTCATACACAGTGTCACTATCTCTCTCTCTCACTCTCATACACAGTCTCACTATCTCTCTCACTCTCATACACTGTGTCAATGTCTCTCTCTCACTCTCATACACAGTCTCACTATCTCTCTCTCACTCTCATACATAGTCTCACTGTCTCTCTCTCTCTCTCACTCTCATACACAGGGTCACTGTCTCTCTCTCTCACTCTCATACACAGTGTCACTGTCTCGCTCTCATATACAATCTCACTGTCTCTCTCACTCTCATATACAATCTCACTATCTCACTCATACACAATCTCACTATCTCTCTCACTCTCATACAGTGTCACTATCTCTCAATATCATACACAGTCTCACTGTCTCTCTCTCACTCTCATACACAGTCTCACTATCTCTCACTCTCATACACAGTCTCACTGTCTCTCTCTCACTCTCATACACAGTGTCACTATCTCTCTCTCACTTTCATACATAGTCTCACTGTCTCTCTCTCTCACTTTCATACACAGGGTCACTGTCATTCTCTCACTCTCATACACAGTCTCACTGTCTCTCTCTCACTCTCATACACAGTCTCACTATCTCTCTCTCACTCTCATACACAATCTCACTGTCTCTGCCTCACTCTCATACACAGTCTCACTATCTCTCTCACTCTCATACACAGTCTCACTGTCTCTCTCTCACTCTCATACACAGTGTCACTGTCTCTCTCACACTCATACACAATCTCACCATCTCTCTCATTCTCATACACAATCTCACTGCCTCTATCTCATGCAGAATCTCACCATCTCTCTCACTCTCATAAACAGTCTCACTATCCCTCTCTTACTCATACACAATCTCACTATCTCTCTCTCAATCTTACACAATTTCAATATCTCTCTCACTCATACACAATCTCACTGTCTCGCTCTCATATACAATCTCACTGTCTCACTCTCATATACAATCTCACTATCTCACTCATACACAATCTCACTATCTCTCTCACTCTCATACACAGTGTCACTATCTCTCTCTCAATCTCATACCCAGTCTCACTGTCTCTCTCTCACTCTCATACACAGTCTCACTATCTCTCACTCTCATACACAGTCTCACTGTCTCTCTCTCACTCTCATACATCATCCTCAATGTCTCTCTCTCACTCTCATACACAGTCTCACTATCTCTCTCTCACTCTCATACACAGTCTCACTGTCTCTGCCTCAATCTCATACACAGTCTCACTATCTCTCTCACTCTCATACACAGTCTCACTGTCTCTCTCTCACTCTCATACACAGTGTCACTGTCTCTCTCACTCTCATACACAATCTCACCATCTCTCTCATTCTCATACACAATCTCACTGCCTCTATCTCATGCAGAATCTCACCATCTCTCTCACTCTCATAAACAGTCTCACTATCTCTCTCCTACTCATACACAATCTCACTATCTCTCTCTGAATCTTACACAATTTCATTATCTCTCTCACTCATACACAATCTCACTGTCTCGCTCTCATATACAATCTCACTGTCTTCTCACTCTCATATACAATCTCACTATCTCACTCATACACAATCTCACTATCTCTCTCACTCTCATACACAGTGTCACTATCTCTCTCTCAATCTCATACACAGTCTCACTGTCTCTCTCTCACTCTCATACACAGTCTCACTATCTCTCACTCTCATACACAATCTCACTGTCTCTCTCTCACTCTCATGCATCATCCTCACTGTCTCTCTCTCACTCTCATACACAGTCTCACTATCTCTCTCTCACACTCAGACACAGTGTCACTATCTCTCTCTCAATCTCATACACAGTCTCACTGTCTCTCTCTCTCACTCTCATACACAGTCTCACTGTCTCTCTCTCTCACTCTCGTACACCGTCTCACTATCTCTCTCTCACTCTCACACAGTCTCACTGTCTCTCTCTCAATTTCATACACAGTGTCACTATCTCACTCTCATACGCAGTCTCACTGTCTCTCTCTGTCATCTCATACACAGTGTCACTATCTCTCTCTCACTCTCATACATAGTCTCACTCTCTCTCTCTCACTTTCATACACAGGGTCACTGTCATTCTCTCACTCTCATACACAGTCTCACTGTCTCTCTCTCACTCTCATACACAGTCTCACAGTCTCTCTCTCACTCTCATACGCAGTCTCACTGTCTCTCGCTCATCTCATACACAGTGTCACTATCTCTCTCTCTCACTCTCATACATAGTCTCACTGTCTCTCTCTCACTCTCATACGCAGTCTCACTGTCTCTCTCTCATCTCATACACAGTGTCACTATCTCTCTCTCAATCTCATACACAGTCTCACTGTCTCTCTCTCACTCTCATACACAGTCTCACTGTCTTTCTCTCACTCTCATACGCAGTCTCACTGTCTCTCTCTCATCTCATACACAGTGTCACTATCTCTCTCTCTCACTCTCATACATAGTCTCACTGTCTCTCTCTCACTCTCATACGCAGTCTCACTGTCTCTCTCTCATCTCATACACAGTGTCACTATCTCTCTCTCAATCTCATACACAGTCTCACTGTCTCTCTCTCACTCTCATACACAGTCTCACTATCTCTCTCTCACTCTCATACACAGTGGCAATGTCTCTCTCTCACTCTCATACACAGTCTCACTATCTCTCTCTCTCATTCTCATGCACTATCTCACTTCACCTTTCTCTCTGTCGTATGCACAATTTTGCTATCTGTCTCTCTCACATGCAATCTCAGCATCTCTCTTTCTCATGCACAATATAATAATCTCTCTCTCATGCATTATCGCACTTGCTCTCTCTCTATCATGTACAATCTCCCTATCTTAGTAAGTTTAGTAAGTTTGCGGATGATGCAAAATGAGGAGGTATTGTTGAGAGTGTGGAATTTTATCAAAATTTACAGGGGGATCTTGATCAGATGGGGGTAGTGGGCCCAAGATTGGCAACAGCAATTCAATTCAGATCAGTGTGAGGTGTTGTACTTTTGAAAGTCAATCCAAGGTAGGACTTATACAGTAAATGCGAAAGTGGTGTGTTGTGGAACAGAGGGAGTTAGGAGTACAAGTACATAGTTCGTTGAAAGTAGCGTCACAGGGAGACAGGGTGGTGAAGAAAGCATTTAGCTTGCTGGCCTTCATCGGTCTAGGCACTGAGTATAGGAGTTGGGATGCTATGCTAGTGTATAAGTCATTGGTGAGGCCACACTTGGAGTAATGTGCACAGTTTTGGTCACCCTGTTATCGAACAGACATGGTTAAACTGGAAAGAGCACAAAGAAGATTTACAAGGATTTTGCCAGGACTAGTAGGCCTGAGTTACAGGGAGAGATTGGCCAGGATAGGACGTAATTCCTTGGAACGTAGGCGAATGAGGGGTTTTTTTTAGATTAGATTACTTACAGTGTGGAAACAGGCCCTTCGGCCCAACAAGTCCACAGCGACCCGCCAAAGCGCAACCCACCCAGACCCATACCCCTACATTTACCCCTTCACCTAACACTGTGGGCAATTTAGCATGGCCAATTCACCTAACCTGCACATTTTTGGACTGTGGGAGGAAACCGGAGCACCCGGAGGAAACCCACGCAGACACGGGGAGAACGTGCAAACTCCACACAGACAGTTCCTGAGGCAGGAATTGAACCTGGGTCTCTGGTGCTGTGAGGCAGCAGTGCTAACCACTGTGTCACCGTGACCTTATTGAGGTGTATAAAACCATGAGGGACATCGATAGGAAGAATGTATATGGTCTTTGTCCCAGGGATGGGGAATTGAAAGCTAGAGGGATGGGTTTAAGGTGAGAGGGGAAAGATTTAAGAAGGACCTGAGGGGCAACTTCTTCACACAGAGAGTGGTGTGTGTATAGAATGGGCTGTCCGAGAAAGTGGTTGAGGCAGGTACAATAGCAACATTTAAAAACATAGCGGTAGTTACATGGTTGGGAAACAGTAACAGGGATACGGACCAAATGTGGGCAATTGCAACTAGTTGTTTGAGCACCATGGTCAGCATGGACCAGCTTGGGTCAAAAGGCCAGTTTCCATGCTGTATTACTGTGTGATTGTATGACTCTCATGCACTATCTCACTGCCCGTCTCTCTCTCTCATGCACAATCTCATTATCTCTCCCCCTCTCTCTCATACACAATCCCACCATCTCTCTCTCATACACAACGTCACAATCTCACCCCCTCTCTCTCTCAAACAATCACAGTATCTCTTTTGTTTAACCCCTGCACAATCTCATTTCCTCTCTCCCACTCATGCCCAATCTCACCACCTCTCTCTCTCATACACAATCTTATTATCCCTCTCTCTCAATCTCATACACAATCTCACCATCTCTCTCTCTCACTCTCATGCACAATCTCACTATCTCTCTCTCACTCTCACACAGTGTCACTATCTCTCTCTCACTTTCATACACAGTCTCACTGTCTCTCTCTCACTCTCATACACAGTCTCACTATCTCTCTCTCACTCTCATACACAGTGTCCCTGTCTCTCTCTCACTCTCATACACAGTCTCACAATCTCTCTCTCACTCTCATATACAGTGTCCCTGTCTCTCTCTCACTCTCATACACAGTCTCACTGTCTTTCTCTCACTCTCATACACAGTCTCACTATCTCTCTTACTCTCATACACAGTGTCAATGTCTCTCTCTCACTCTCATACACAGCCTCACTATCTCTCTTACTCTCATACACAGTGTCAATGTCTCTCTCTCACTCTCATACACAGTCTCACTATCTCTCTCTCACTCTCATACACAGTCTCACTGTCTCTCTCTCACTCTCATACACAGTCTCACTATCTCTCTCTCTCATTCTCATGCACTATCTCACTACACCTTTCTCTCTGTCGTATGCACAATTTTGCTATCTGTCTCTCTCACATGCAATCTCAGTATCTCTCTTTCTCATGCACAATATAATAATCTCTCTCTCATGCATTATCACACTTGCTCTCTCTCTCTCTATCATGTACAATCTCACTATCTTAGTAAGTTTAGTAAGTTTGCGGATGATGCAAAATGAGGAGGTCTTGTTGAGAGTGAGGAATTTTATCAAAATTTACAGGGGGATCTTGATCAGATGGGGGTAGTGGGCCCAAGGTTGGCAACAGCAATTCAATTCAGATCAGTGTGAGGTGTTGTACTTTTGAAAGTCAATCCAAGCTAGGACTTATACAGTAAATGCGAAAGTGGTGTGTTGTGGAACAGAGGGAGTTAGGAGTACAAGTACATAGTTCGTTGAAAGTAGCGTCACAGGGAGACAGGGTGGTGAAGAAAGCATTTAGCTTGCTGGCCTTCATCGGTCTAGGCACTGAGTATAGGAGTTGGGATGCTATGCTAGTGTATAAGTCATTGGTGAGGCCACACTTGGAGTAATGTGCACAGTTTTGGTCACCCTGTTATCGAACAGACATGGTTAAACTGGAAAGAGCACAAAGAAGATTTACAAGGATTTTGCCAGGACTAGTAGGCCTGAGTTACAGGGAGAGATTGGCCAGGATAGGACGTAATTCCTTGGAACGTAGGCGAATGAGGGGTTTTTTTTAGATTAGATTACTTACAGTGTGGAAACAGGCCCTTCGGCCCAACAAGTCCACAGCGACCCGCCAAAGCGCAACCCACCCAGACCCATACCCCTACATTTACCCCTTCACCTAACACTGTGGGCAATTTAGCATGGCCAATTCACCTAACCTGCACATTTTTGGACTGTGGGAGGAAACCGGAGCACCCGGAGGAAACCCACGCAGACACGGGGAGAACGTGCAAACTCCACACAGACAGTTCCTGAGGCAGGAATTGAACCTGGGTCTCTGGTGCTGTGAGGCAGCAGTGCTAACCACTGTGTCACCGTGACCTTATTGAGGTGTATAAAACCATGAGGGACATCGATAGGAAGAATGTATATGGTCTTTGTCCCAGGGATGGGGAATTGAAAGCTAGAGGGATGGGTTTAAGGTGAGAGGGGAAAGATTTAAGAAGGACCTGAGGGGCAACTTCTTCACACAGAGAGTGGTGTGTGTATAGAATGGGCTGTCCGAGAAAGTGGTTGAGGCAGGTACAATAGCAACATTTAAAAACATAGCGGTAGTTACATGGTTGGGAAACAGTAACAGGGATACGGACCAAATGTGGGCAATTGCAACTAGTTGTTTGAGCACCATGGTCAGCATGGACCAGCTTGGGTCAAAAGGCCAGTTTCCATGCTGTATTACTGTGTGATTGTATGACTCTCATGCACTATCTCACTGCCCGTCTCTCTCTCTCATGCACAATCTCATTATCTCTCCCTCTCTCTCTCATACACAATCCCACCATCTCTCTCTCATACACAACGTCACAATCTCACTCCCTCTCTCTCTCAAACAATCACAGTATCTCTTTTGTTTAACCCCTGCACAATCACATTTCCTCTCTCCCACTCATGCCCAATCTCACCACCTCTCTCTCATACACAATCTTATTATCCCTCTCTCTCAATCTCATACACAATCTCACCATCTCTCTCTCTCACTCTCATGCACAATCTCACTATATCTCTCTCACTCTCACACAGTGTCACTATCTCTCTCTCACTTTCATACACAGTCTCACTGTCTCTCTCTCACTCTCATACACCGTCTCACTATCTCTCTCGCACTCTCACACAGTGTCACTATCTCTCTCTCACTCTCATACACAGTGTCACTATCTCTCTCTCACTCTCATACATAGTCTCACTGTCTCTCTCTCTCACTCTCATACACAGTGTCACTGTCATTCTCTCACTCTCATACACAGTCTCACTGTCTTTCTCTCACTCTCATACGCAGTCTCACTATCTCTCTCTCACTCTCATACACAGTCTCACTATCTCTCTCTCACTCTCATACATAGTCTCACTGTCTCTCTCTCTCACTCTCATACACAGTGTCACTGTCATTCTCTCACTCTCATACACAGTCTCACTGTCTTTCTCTCACTCTCATACGCAGTCTCACTATCTCTCTCTCACTCTCATACACAGTCTCACTATCTCTCTTACTCTCATACACAGTGTCAATGTCTCTCTCTCACTCTCATACGCAGTCTCACTATCTCTCTCTCACTCTCATACACAGTCTCACTGTCTCTCTCTCACTCTCATACACAATCTCACTATCTCTCTCTCACTCTCACACAGTGTCACTATCTCTCTCTCACTCTCATACACAGTCTCACTGTCTCTCTCTCACTCTCATACACAGTCTCACTATCTCTCTCTCAATTTCATACACAGTGTCACTATCTCTCTCTCACTCTCATACACAGTGTCACTGTCTCTCTCTCACTCTCATACACAGTCTCACTGTCTCTCTCTCACTCTCATACACAGTCTCACAATCTCTCTCTCACTCTCATACACAATCTCACTATCTCTCTCTCACTCTCATACACAGTGTCCCTGTCTCTCTCTCACTCTCATACACAGTCTCACAATCTCTCTCTCACTCTCATATACAGTGTCACTATCTCTCTCTCACTCTCATACACAGTCTCACTGTCTTTCTCTCACTCTCATACACAGTCTCACTATCTCTCTTACTCTCATACACAGTCTCACTGTCTTTCTCTCACTCTCATACACAGTCTCACTATCTCTCTTACTCTCATACACAGTGTCAATGTCTCTCTCTCACTCTCATACACAGTCTCACTATCTCTCTCTCACTCTCATACACAGTCTCACTGTCTCTCTCTCACTCTCATACACAGTCTCACTATCTCTCTCTCTCATTCTCATGCACTATCTCACTTCACCTTTCTCTCTGTCGTATGCACAATTTTGCTATCTGTCTCTCTCACATGCAATCTCAGCATCTCTCTTTCTCATGCACAATATAATAATCTCTCTCTCATGCATTATCGCACTTGCTCTCTCTCTATCATGTACAATCTCCCTATCTTAGTAAGTTTAGTAAGTTTGCGGATGATGCAAAATGAGGAGGTATTGTTGAGAGTGTGGAATTTTATCAAAATTTACAGGGGGATCTTGATCAGATGGGGGTAGTGGGCCCAAGGTTGGCAACAGCAATTCAATTCAGATCAGTGTGAGGTGTTGTACTTTTGAAAGTCAATCCAAGCTAGGACTTATACAGTAAATGGGAAAGTGGTGTGTTGGTGGAACAGAGGGAGTTAGGAGTACAAGTACATAGTTCATTGAAAGCAGCGTCACAGGGAGACAGGGTGGTGAAGAAAGCATTTAGCTTGCTGGCCTTCATCGGTCTAGGCACTGAGTATAGGAGTTGGGATGCTATGCTAGTGTATAAGTCATTGGTGAGGCCACACTTGGAGTAATGTGCACAGTTTTGGTCACCCTGTTATCGAACAGACATGGTTAAACTGGAAAGAGCACAAAGAAGATTTACAAGGATTTTGCCAGGACTAGTAGGCCTGAGTTACAGGGAGAGATTGGCCAGGATAGGACGTAATTCCTTGGAACGTAGGCGAATGAGGGGTTTTTTTTAGATTAGATTACTTACAGTGTGGAAACAGGCCCTTCGGCCCAACAAGTCCACAGCGACCCGCCAAAGCGCAACCCACCCAGACCCATACCCCTACATTTACCCCTTCACCTAACACTGTGGGCAATTTAGCATGGCCAATTCACCTAACCTGCACATTTTTGGACTGTGGGAGGAAACCGGAGCACCCGGAGGAAACCCACGCAGACACGGGGAGAACGTGCAAACTCCACACAGACAGTTCCTGAGGCAGGAATTGAACCCGGGTCTCTGGTGCTGTGAGGCAGCAGTGCTAACCACTGTGTCACCGTGACCTTATTGAGGTGTATAAAACCATGAGGGACATCGATAGGAAGAATGTATATGGTCTTTGTCCCAGGGATGGGGAATTGAAAGCTAGAGGGATGGGTTTAAGGTGAGAGGGGAAAGATTTAAGAAGGACCTGAGGGGCAACTTCTTCACAAAGGGAGTCAGTCAGGGTTATTATCGAGAGTTTAACCACAGGGGCTAGTCAGTGTTATTATAGCGAGTGTCACCACAGGGAGTCAGTCAGTGTAATTATAGTGAGTGTCACCACAGGGAGTCAGTCAGTGTAATTATAGTGAGTGTCACCACAGGGGAGTCAGTCCGTATTATTATAGAGAGTGTCACAGCAGTGGAGTCAGTCCGTGTTCTTTTAGTGGTGTCACCACAGGGGGGTCAGTCAGTGTTATTATCCAGATTGTCACCACAGGGGGTCAGTCAGTGTTATTAGAGAGAATGTCACCACAGTGGAGTCAGTCAGTGTTATTATAGCGAGTGTCACCACAGGGAGTCAGTCAGTGTTATTATAGTGAGTGTCACCACGGAGGGTCAGTCAGTGTTCTTATAGAGAGTGTCACCACAGGGGGTCAGTCAGTGTTATTATTGAGAGTGTCATCACAGGGGGGTCAGTCAGTGTTATTGTAGAGAATGTCACCACAGGGAGTCAGTCAGTGTTAGTATAGAGAGTGTAACCACAGGGCGGTCAGTCAATGTTATTATAGTGAGTGTCACCACAGTGGGTCAGTCAGTGTTAGTTTCATGAGTGTCACCACAGGGTGTTAGTCAGTGTTATTATAGAGAGTGTCACCACAGGGGGTGAGTCAGTGTTATTATAGTAAGCGTCACCACAGCGGGGTCAGTCAGTGTTATTATAGTGTGTGTCACCACAGGGAATCAGCCAGTGTTATTATAGTGAGTGTCACCACAGTGGGGTCAGTCAGGGTCTTTATAGTGAGTGTCGCCACAGGGAGTCAGTCAGTGTTATTATACAGAGTGTCACCACAGGGAGTCAGTCAGTGTTATTTTAGTGAGTGTCACCACAGGGGGTCAGTCAGTATTATTGAAGAGAGTGTCACCACAGGGGCGTCCGTCAGTGATATTATAGAGAGTGTCACGACAGGGGGTCAGTTAGTGTTATTATAGCGAGTGTCACCACAGGGAGTCAGTCAGGGTTTTCATAGAAAGTGTCACCACAGGGGGTCAGTCAGTGTTATTATAGCGAGTGTCACCACAGGGGGTCAGTCAGTGTTATTATAGAGAGTGTCACTACAGGGAGTCAGTCAGTGTTATAATAGAGAGCGTCACCACAGGGGTTCAGTCAGTGTTATTATAGAGAGTGTCACCACAGGGAGTCAGTCAGGTTTTTGATAGAGAGTGTCACCACTGGGGGTCAGTCAGTGTTATTATAGCGAGTGTCACCACAGGGGGTCAGTCAGTGTTATTATAGAGAGTGTCACCACAGGGAGTCAGTCAGTGTTATAATAGAGAGTGTCACCACAGGGGGTCAGTCAGTGTTATAATAGAGAGTGTCACCACAGGGGAGTCGGTCAGTGTTATTATAGTGAGTGTCACCACTGGGTGTCAGTCAGTGTTATTATAGTGAGTGTCACCACAGGGAATCAGTATGTGTTATAATAGAGTGTCACCACAGGGGGTCAGTCAGTATTATTATAGTGAGTGTCACCACAGGGGAATCAGTCAGTGTTATTTTCATGAGTGTCACCACAGGGGGTCAGTCACTGTTATTAGAGAGAATGTCACCACAGTGGAGTCAGTCAGTGTTATTATAGCGAGTGTCACCACAGGGAGTCAGTCAGTGTTATTATAGAGGGTGTCACCACTGGGGGTCAGTCAGTGTTATTATAGAGAGTGTCACCACTGGGTGTCAGTCAGTGTTATTATAGAGAGTGTCACCACAGGGGGCTAGTCAGTGTTATTATAGTGAGTGTCAACACAGGGAATCAGTATGTGTTATAATAGAGTGTCACCTCCGGGGGTCAGTCAGTATTATTATAGAGAGTGTCACCACAGGGGAGTTAGTCAGTGTTATTTTCATGAGTGTCACCACAGGGGAGTCAGTCAGGGTTATTTTCATGAGTGTCACCACAGGGCAGTCAGTCAGTGTTATTATAGAGAGTGTCACCACTGGGGGTCAGTCAGTGTTATTATAGAGAGTGTCACCACAGGGAGTCACTCAGTGTTATTATAGTGAGTGTCACCACAGGAAGTCGGTGTTATAATAGAGTTTAACCACAGGGGGTCAGTCAGTGCTATTATAGTGAGTGTCACCACAGGGAGTCAGTCAGTGTTATTTTCATGAGTGTCACCACAGGGGGTCAGTCACTGTTATTAGAGAGAATGTCACCACAGTGGAGTCAGTCAGTGTTATTATAGCGAGTGTCACCACAGGGAGTCAGTCAGTGTTATTATAGAGGGTGTCACCACTGGGGGTCAGTCAGTGTTATTATAGAGAGTGTCACCACTGGGGGTCAGTCAGTGTTATTATAGAGTGTGTCACCACAGGGGAGTCAGTCAGTGTTATTATAGTGAGTGTCACCACAGGGGGGTCAGTCAGTGTTCTTATAGAGAGTGTCATCACAGGGGGGTCAGTCAGTGTTATTATAGAGAATGTCACCACAGGGAGTCAGTCAGTGTTAGTATAGAGAGTGTAACCACAGGGCGGTCAGTCAGTGTTATTATAGTGAGTGTCACCACAGTGGGTCAGTCAGTGTTAGTTTCATGAGTGTCACCACAGGGTGTCAGTCAGTGCTATTATAGAGAGTCTCACCACAGGGGAGTCAGTCAGTGTTATTATAGAGAGTGTCACCACAGGGGGTCAGTCAGTGTTATTATAGTGAGTGTCACCACAGTGGGGTCAGTCAGGGTTTTTATAGTGAGTGTTGCCACAGGGAGTCAGTCAGTGTTATTATACAGAGTGTCACCACAGGGGGGTCAGTCAGGGTTTTTATAATGAGTGCTGCCACAGGGGGTCAGTCAGTGTTATTATACAGATTGTCACCACAGGGGGTCAGTCAGTGTTGTTATTAGATTAGATTACTTACAGTGTGGAAACAGGCCCTTCGGCCCAACCAGTCCACACCGACCCGCCGAAGCGCAACCCACCCATACCCCTACATCTACCCCTTACCTAACACTATTGGCAATTTAGCATGGCCAATTCACCTGACCTGCACTTCTTTGGACTGTGGGAGGAAACCGGAGCACCCGGAGGAAACCCACACAGACACGGGGAGAATGTGCAAACTCCACACAGTCAGTCGCCTGAGGCGGGAATTGAACCCGGGTCTCTGGCGCTGTGAGGCAGCAGTGCTAACCACTGTGCCACCGTGCCGCCCACAAAGAGAGTGTCACCACAGGGAGTCAGTCAGTGTTATTATAGTGAGTGTCACCACAGGAGAGTCAGTCAGTGTTATTATAGTGAGTGTCACCACAGGGAGTCAGTCAGTGTTATTTTCATGAATGTCACCACAGGGGAGTCAGTCAGAGTTATTATAGTGAGTGTCACCACAGGGGGTCAGTCAGTGTTATTTTCATGAGTGTCACCACAGGGAGTCAGCCAGTGTTATTATAGTGAGTGTCAGCACAGGACAGTCAGTCAGTGTTATAATAGTGAGTGTCACCACAGGGAGTCACTCAGCGTTATTTAACTAAGTGTCACCACAGGGGAGTCAGTCAGTGTTATTATAGTGAGTGTCACCACAGGGGAGTCAGTCAGTTTTATTATAGAGAGTTTCACCACTGGAGAGTCAGTCAGTGTTATTATAGAGAGTTTCACCACAGGGGGGCAGTCAGTGTTATTATAGAGAGTGTCACCACAGGGGAGACAGTCAATGTTATTATAGTGAGTGTCACCACAGGGAGTCAGTCAGTGTTAGTTTAGAGAGTGTCAGCAGAGGGAGTCAGTCAGTGTTATTATTGTGAGTGTCACCACAGTGGGTCAGTCAGTGTTAGTTTCATGAGTGTCACCACAGGGGGTCAGTCAGTGTTATTGTAGAGAGTGTCACCAGAGGGGGTCAGTCAGTGTTATCATAGTGAGCGTCACCACAGGGAGGTCAAGTCAGTGTTATGATAGAGAGTGTCACCACAGGGAGTCAGCCAGTGTTATTATAGAGAGTGTCACCACAGGGAGTCAGCCAGTGTTATTATAGTGAGTGTCACCACAGGGGGTCAGTCAGTGTTAGTTTCATGAGTGTCACCACAGGGTGTCAGTCAGTGTTATTATAGAGAGTGTCACCACAGGGGAGTCAGTCAGTGTTATTATAGAGAGTGTCACCACAGGGGAGACAGTCAATGTTATTATAGTGAGTGTCACCACAGGGAGTCAGTCAGTGTTAGTTTAGAGAGTGTCAGCAGAGGGAGTCAGTCAGTGTTATTATTGTGAGTGTCACCACAGTGGGTCAGTCAGTGTTAGTTTCATGAGTGTCACCACAGGGGGTCAGTCAGTGTTATTGTAGAGAGTGTCACCAGAGGGGGTCAGTCAGTGTTATCATAGTGAGCGTCACCACAGGGAGGTCAAGTCAGTGTTATGATAGAGAGTGTCACCACAGGGAGTCAGCCAGTGTTATTATAGAGAGTGTCACCACAGGGAGTCAGCCAGTGTTATTATAGTGAGTGTCACCACAGGGGGTCAGTCAGTGTTAGTTTCATGAGTGTCACCACAGGGTGTCAGTCAGTGTTATTATAGAGAGTGTCACCACAGGGGAGTCAGTCAGTGTTATTATAGAGAGTGTCACCACAGGGGGTCAGTCAGTGTTATTATAGTGAGTGTCACCACAGTGGGGTCAGTCAGGGTTTTTATAGTGAGTGTTGCCACAGGGAGTCAGTCAGTGTTATTATACAGAGTGTCACCACAGGGGGGTCAGTCAGGGTTTTTATAATGAGTGCTGCCACAGGGGGTCAGTCAGTGTTATTATACAGATTGTCACCACAGGGGGTCAGTCAGTGTTATTAGAGAGAATGTCACCACAGTGGAGTCAGTCAGTGTTATTATACGAGTGTCACCACAGGGAGTCAGTCAGTGTTATTATAGTGTGTGTCACCACGGAGGGTCAGTCAGTGTTCTTATAGAGAGTGTCACCACAGGGGGTCAGTCAGTGTTATTATAGTGAGCGTCACTACGGGGGGTCAGTCAGTGTTATTATTGAGAGTGTCATCACAGGGGGGTCAGTCAGTGTTATTATAGAGAATGTCACCACAGGGAGTCAGTCAGTGTTAGTATACAGAGTGTAACCACAGGGCGGTCAGTCAATGTTATTATAGTGAGTGTCACCACAGTGGGTCAGTCAGTGTTAGTTTCATGAGTGTCACCACAGGGTGTCAGTCAGTGCTATTATAGAGAGTCTCACCACAGGGGAGTCAGTCAGTGTTATTATAGAGAGTGTCACCACAGGGGGTCAGTCAGTGTTATTATAGTGAGTGTCACCACAGTGGGGTCAGTCAGGGTTTTTATAGTGAGTGTTGCCACAGGGAGTCAGTCAGTGTTATTATACAGAGTGTCACCACAGGGGGGTCAGTCAGGGTTTTTATAATGAGTGCTGCCACAGGGGGTCAGTCAGTGTTATTATACAGATTGTCACCACAGGGGGTCAGTCAGTGTTATTAGAGAGAATGTCGCCACAGTGGAGTCAGTCAGTGTTATTATAGCGAGTGTCACCACAGGGAGTCAGTCAGTGTTATTATAGTGTGTGTCACCACGGAGGGTCAGTCAGTGTTATTATAGTGTGTGTCACCACGGAGGGTCAGTCAGTGTTCTTATAGAGAGTGTCACCACAGGGGGTCAGTCAGTGTTATTATAGTGTGTGTCACCACAGGGAGTCAGCTAGTGTTATTATAGTGAGTGTCACCACAGTGGGGTCAGTCAGGGTTTTTATAGTGAGTGTCGCCACAGGGAGTCAGTCAGTGTTATTATACAGAGTGTCACCACAGGGAGTCAGTCAGTGTTATTTTAGTGAGTGTCACCACAGGGGGTCAGTCAGTATTATTGAAGAGAGTGTCACCACAGGGGCGTCAGTCAGTGATATTATAGAGAGTGTCACGACAGGTGGTCAGTTAGTGTTATTATAGCGAGTGTCACCACAGGGAGTCAGTCAGGGTTTTCATAGAGAGTGTCACCACAGGGGGTCAGTCAGTGTTATTATAGCGAGTGTCACCACAGGGGGTCAGTCAGTGTTATTATAGAGAGTGTCACCACAGGGAGTCAGTCAGTGTTATAATAGAGAGTGTCACCACAGGGGAGTCGGTCAGTGTTATTATAGTGAGTGTCACCACTGGGTGTCAGTCAGTGTTATTATAGTGAGTGTCACCACAGGGAATCAGTATGTGTTATAATAGAGTGTCACCACAGGGGGTCAGTCAGTATTATTATAGAGAGTGTCACCACAGGGGAATCAGTCAGTGTTATTTTCATGAGTGTCACCACAGGGAGTCAGTCAGGGTTATTTTCATGAGTGTCACCACAGGGCAGTCAGTCAGTGTTATTATAGAGAGTGTCACCACTGGGGGTCAGTCAGTGTTATTATAGAGAGTGTCACCACAGGGAGTCACTCAGTGTTATTATAGTGAGTGTCACCGCAGGAAGTCGGTGTTATAATAGAGTTTAACCACAGGGGGTCAGTCAGTGCTATTATAGTGAGTGTCACCACAGGGAGTCAGTCAGTGTTATTTTCATGAGTGTCACCACAGGGGGTCAGTCACTGTTATTAGAGAGAATGTCACCACAGTGGAGTCAGTCAGTGTTATTATAGCGAGTGTCACCACAGGGAGTCAGTCAGTGTTATTATAGAGGGTGTCACCACTGGGGGTCAGTCAGTGTTATTATAGAGAGTGTCACCACTGGGTGTCAGTCAGTGTTATTATAGAGAGTGTCACCACAGTGGGCTAGTCAGTGTTATTATAGTGAGTGTCACCACAGGGAATCAGTATGTGTTATAATAGTGTCACCTCCGGGGGTCAGTCAGTATTATTATAGAGAGTGTCACCACAGGGGAATTAGTCAGTGTTATTTTCATGAGTGTCACCACAGGGGAGTCTGTCAGGGTTATTTTCATGAGTGTCACCACAGGGCAGTCAGTCAGTGTTATTATAGAGGGTGTCACCACTGGGGGTCAGTCAGTGTTATTATAGAGAGTGTCACCACTGGGGGTCAGTCAGTGTTATTATAGAGAGTGTCACCACAGGGGAGTCAGTCAGTGTTATTATAGTGAGTGTCACCACAGGGGGGTCAGTCAGTGTTCTTATAGAGAGTGTCATCACAGGGGGGTCAGTCAGTGTTATTATAGAGAATGTCACCACAGGGAGTCAGTCAGTGTTAGTATAGAGAGTGTAACCACAGGGCGGTCAGTCAGTGTTATTATAGTGAGTGTCACCACAGTGGGTCAGTCAGTGTTAGTTTCATGAGTGTCACCACAGGGTGTAAGTCAGTGTTATTATAGAGAGTGTCACCACAGGGGAGTCAGTCAGTGTTATTATAGAGAGTGTCACCACAGGGGGTCAGTCAGTGTTATTATAGTGAGTGTCACCACAGTGGGGTCAGTCAGGGTTTTTATAGTGAGTGTTGCCACAGGGAGTCAGTCAGTGTTATTATAGAGAGTGTCGCCACAGGGGAGTCAGTCAGTGTTATTATAGTGAGTGTCACCACAGGGGGGTCAGTCAGTGTTCTTATAGAGAGTGTCATCACAGGGGGGTCAGTCAGTGTTATTATAGAGAATGTCACGACAAGGAGTCAGTCAGTGTTAGTATAGAGAGTGTAACCACAGGGCGGTCAGTCAGTGTTATTATAGTGAGTGTCACCAAAGTGGGTCAGTCAGTGTTAGTTTCATGAGTGTCACCACAGGGTATTAGTCAGTGTTATTATAGAGAGTGTCACCACAGGGGAGTCAGTCAGTGTTATTATAGAGAGTGTCACCACAGGGGGTCAGTCAGTGTTATTATAGTGAGTGTCACCACAGTGGGGTCAGTCAGGGTTTTTATAGTGAGTGTTGCCACAGGGAGTCAGTCAGTGTTATTATACAGAGTGTCACCACAGGGGGGTCAGTCAGGGTTTTTATAATGAGTGCTGCCACAGGGGGTCAGTCAGTGTTATTATACAGATTGTCACCACAGGGGGTCAGTCAGTGTTATTAGAGAGAATGTCACCACAGTGGAGTCAGTCAGTGTTATTATAGCGAGTGTCACCACAGGGAGTCAGTCAGTGTTATTATAGTGTGTGTCACCACAGTGGGGTCAGTCAGTGTTATTATAGTGAGTGTCACCACAGTGGGGTCAGTCAGTGTTCTTATAGAGAGTGTCACCACAGGGGGTCAGTCAGTGTTATTATAGTGAGCGTCACCACGGGGGGGGGGGGGGGGTCAGTCAGTGTTATTATTGAGAGTGTCATCACAGGGGGGTCAGTCAGTGTTATTATAGTGAGTGTCACCACAGTGGGGTCAGTCAGTGTTCTTATAGAGAGTGTCACCACAGGGGGTCAGTCAGTGTTATTATAGTGAGCGTCACCACGGGGGGGGGGGGGGTCAGTCAGTGTTATTATTGAGAGTGTCATCACAGGGGGGTCAGTCAGTGTTATTATAGAGAATGTCACCACAGGGAGTCAGTCAGTGTTAGTATAGAGAGTGTAACCACAGAGCGGTCAGTCAATGTTATTATAATGAGTGTCACCACAGTGGGTCAGTCAGTGTTAGTTTCATGAGTGTCACCACAGGGTGTTAGTCAGTGTTATTAGAGAGAGTGTCACCACAGGGAGTCAGTCAGTGTTATTATAGAGAGTGTCACCACAGGGGGTCAGTCAGTGTTATTATAGTAAGCGTCACCACAGCGGGGTCAGTCAGTGTTATTATAGTGTGTGTCACCACAGGGAGTCAGCCAGTGTTATTATAGTGAGTGTCACCACAGGGGGGTCAGTCAGGGTTTTTATAATGAGTGCTGCCACAGGGAGTCAGTCAGTGTTATTATACAGATTGTCACCACAGGGGGTCAGTCAGTGTTGTTATTAGATTAGATTACTTACAGTGTGGAAACAGGCCCTTCGGCCCAACCAGTCCACACCGACCCGCCGAAGCGCAACCCACCCATACCCCTACATCTACCCCTTACCTAACACTACTGGCAATTTAGCATGGCCAATTCACCTGACCTGCACTTCTTTGGACTGTGGGAGGAAACCGGAGCACCCGGAGGAAACCCACACAGACACGGGGAGAATGTGCAAACTCCACACAGTCAGTCGCCTGAGGCGGGAATTGAACCCGGGTCTCTGGCGCTGTGAGGCAGCAGTGCTAACCACTGTGCCACCGTGCCGCCCACAAAGAGAGTGTCACCACAGGGAGTCAGTCAGTGTTATTATAGTGAGTGTCACCACAGGAGAGTCAGTCAGTGTTATTATAGTGAGTGTCACCACAGGGAGTCAGTCAGTGTTATTTTCATGAATGTCACCACAGGGGAGTCAGTCAGAGTTATTATAGTGAGTGTCACCACAGGGGGTCAGTCAGTGTTATTTTCATGAGTGTCACCACAGGGAGTCAGCCAGTGTTATTATAGTGAGTGTCAGCACAGGACAGTCAGTCAGTGTTATAATAGTGAGTGTCACCACAGGGAGTCACTCAGCGTTATTTAACTAAGTGTCACCACAGGGGAGTCAGTCAGTGTTATTATAGTGAGTGTCACCACAGGGGAGTCAGTCAGTTTTATTATAGAGAGTTTCACCACTGGAGAGTCAGTCAGTGTTATTATAGAGAGTTTCACCACAGGGGGGCAGTCAGTGTTATTATAGAGAGTGTCACCACAGGGGAGACAGTCAATGTTATTATAGTGAGTGTCACCACAGGGAGTCAGTCAGTGTTAGTTTAGAGAGTGTCAGCAGAGGGAGTCAGTCAGTGTTATTATTGTGAGTGTCACCACAGTGGGTCAGTCAGTGTTAGTTTCATGAGTGTCACCACAGGGGGTCAGTCAGTGTTATTGTAGAGAGTGTCACCAGAGGGGGTCAGTCAGTGTTATCATAGTGAGCGTCACCACAGGGAGGTCAAGTCAGTGTTATGATAGAGAGTGTCACCACAGGGAGTCAGCCAGTGTTATTATAGAGAGTGTCACCACAGGGAGTCAGCCAGTGTTATTATAGTGAGTGTCACCACAGGGGGTCAGTCAGTGTTAGTTTCATGAGTGTCACCACAGGGTGTCAGTCAGTGTTATTATAGAGAGTGTCACCACAGGGGAGTCAGTCAGTGTTATTATAGAGAGTGTCACCACAGGGGGTCAGTCAGTGTTATTATAGTGCGTGTCACCACAGTGGGGTCAGTCAGGGTTTTTATAGTGAGTGTTGCCACAGGGAGTCAGTCAGTGTTATTATACAGAGTGTCACCACAGGGGGGTCAGTCAGGGTTTTTATAATGAGTGCTGCCACAGGGGGTCAGTCAGTGTTATTATACAGATTGTCACCACAGGGGGTCAGTCAGTGTTATTAGAGAGAATATCACCACAGTGGAGTCAGTCAGTGTTATTATACGAGTGTCACCACAGGGAGTCAGTCAGTGTTATTATAGTGTGTGTCACCACGGAGGGTCAGTCAGTGTTCTTATAGAGAGTGTCACCACAGGGGGTCAGTCAGTGTTATTATAGTGAGCGTCACTACGGGGGGTCAGTCAGTGTTATTATTGAGAGTGTCATCACAGGGGGGTCAGTCAGTGTTATTATAGAGAATGTTACCACAGGGAGTCAGTCAGTGTTAGTATACAGAGTGTAACCACAGGGCGGTCAGTCAATGTTATTATAGTGAGTGTCACCACAGTGGGTCAGTCAGTGTTAGTTTCATGAGTGTCACCACAGGGTGTTAGTCAGTGTTATTAGAGAGAGTGTCACCACAGGGGAGTCAGTCAGTGTTATTATAGAGAGTGTCACCACAGGGGGTCAGTCAGTGTTATTATAGTAAGCGTCACCACAGCGGGGTCAGTCAGTGTTATTATAGTGTGTGTCACCACAGGGAGTCAGCCAGTGTTATTATAGTGAGTGTCACCACAGTGGGATCAGTCAGGGTTTTTATAGTGAGTGTTGCCACAGGGAGTCAGTCAGTGTTATTATACAGAGTGTCACCACAGGGGGGTCAGTCAGGGTTTTTATAATGAGTGCTGCCACAGGGGGTCAGTCAGTGTTATTATACAGATTGTCACCACAGGGGGTCAGTCAGTGTTGTTATAGAGAGTGTCACCACAGGGAGTCAGTCAGTGTTATTATAGTGAGTGTCACCACAGGAGAGTCAGTCAGTGTTATTATAGTGAGTGTCACCACAGGGAGTCACTCAGCGTTATTTAACTAAGTGTCACCACAGGGGAGTCAGTCAGTGTTATTATAGTGAGTGTCACCACAGGGGAGTCAGTCAGTTTTATTATAGAGAGTTTCACCACTGGGGAATCAGTCAGTGTTATTATAGAGAGTTTCACCACAGGGGATCAGTCAGTGGCATTATAGTGAGTGTCACCACAGGGGGGCAGTCAGTGTTATTATAGAGAGTGTCACCACAGGGGTGTCATTCAGTGTTATCATAGTGAGTGTCACCACAGGGGGTCAGTCAGTGTTATCATAGTGAGTGTCACCACAGGGGGTCAGTCAGTATTATTATTGAGTGCGTCACCACAGGGAGTCTGTCAGTGGTATTCTCGTAAGTGTCACCACAGGGAGTCAGTCAGTGTTATTATAGTAAGTGTCTCCACAGGGGGGTCAGTCAGTGTTATTATAGAGAGTGTCACCACAGGGAGTCAGCCAGTGTTATTATAGAGAGTGTCACCACAGGGAGTCAGTCAGTGTTATTATAGTAAGTGTCTCCACAGGGGGGTCAGTCAGTGTTATTATACAGAGTGTGTCACCACTGGAGGTCACTCATTGTTATTATACTGAGTGACACCTCCGGGGGTCAGTCAGTGTTATTACAGTGAATGTCACCACAGGGAGTGTGTCAATGTTATTATGGAGAGTGTCACCACTGGGGAGACAGTCAGTGTTATTATAGAGAGTGTCACCACAGAGCTGTCAGTCAGTGCTATTATAGAGAGTGTCACCACAAAGAGTCCGCCAATGTCATTATAGTGAGTGTCACATCAGGGGAGTCAGTCAGTGGTATTATACTGAGTGTTACACAGGGGGTCAGTCAGTATTATGATAGAGAGTGTCACCACAGGGGGTCAGTCAGTGTTAGTATAGTGAGTGTCACCACAGGGTGGTCAGTCAGTGTTATTGTAGTGAGTGTCACCACAGGGGGTCAGTCAGTGTTATTATAGTGAGTTTCACCACAGGGAGTCTATCAGTGTTATTATAGTGAGTGTCACCACAGGGGGTCAGTCAGTGTTATTATAGAGTGCGTCACCACAGGGAGTCTGTCAGTGTTATTATAGTAAGTGTCACCACAGGGAGGTCAGTCAGTGTTATTATAGTAAGTTCACCACAGGGAGTCAGTCTGTGTTATTATACAGAGTGTGTCACCACTGGAGGTCACTCATTGTTATTATAGAGAGTGTCACCTCCGGGGGTCAGTCAGTGTTATTACAGTGAATTTCACCACAGGGAGTCTATCAGTGTTATTATAGAGAGTGTCAACACAGGAGGTCACTCAGTGTTATTATAGTGAGTGTCACCACAGGCGGTCAGTCAGTGTTATTATAGTAAGTGTCACTACAGGCGGTCAGTCAGTGTTATTATAATAAGTGTCACCACAGGGGGGTCAGTCAGTGTTATTGTAGTGAGTGTCACCACAGGAGATTACTCAGTGTTATTATAGTGAGTTTCACCACAGGGACTCAGTCAGTGTTATTATAGTGTGTGTCACCACAGGGAGTTAGTCAGTGTTATTATAGTAAGTGTCACCACAGGGGAGTCAGTCAATCATATTATACTTTGTGTCACTACAGGGGGTCAGTCAGTGTTATTATACAGATTGTCACCACAGGGGAGTCAGTCAGTGTTATTATAGTAAGTGTCACCACAGGGAGTCAGTCAGTGTTATTATAGTGAGTGTCACCACAGGGGGTCAGTCAGTGTTATTATAGTGGGTGTCACCACAGGAGGTCAGGCAGTGTTAGTATAGTGAGTGTCACCACAGGGGGTCAGTCAGTGTTGTTATAGTAAGTGTCATCACAGGGGAGTCAGTCAGTCGTATTATACTGTGTGTCACTACAGGGGGTTAGTCAGTGTTATTATACAGATTGTCACCACAGGGGAGTCAGTCAGTGTTAGTATTGTGAGCGTCACCACAGGGGGGTCAGTCACTGTTATTATAGTAAGTGTCACCACAGGGAGTCAGTCAGTGTTTATATAGTGAGTGTCACCACAGGGAGTCAGTCAGTGTTATTATAGGGTGTGTCACCACGGGGGTCAGTCAGTGTTATTATAGAGAGTGTCACCACAAGGGATTCAGTCAGTGGTATTATAGTGAGTGTCACCACAGGGGGTCAGTCAGTGTTATTATAGTAAGTGTCACCACAGGGAGTCAGTCAGTGTTATTATAGTAAGTGTCACCACAGGGAGTCAGTCAGTGTTACTATAGTGAGTGTCACCACAGGGGGTCAGTCAGTGTTATTATAGTAAGTGTCACCACAGGGAGTCAGTCAGTGTTACTATAGTGAGTGTCACCACAGGGGGTCAGTCAGTGTGAGTATAGTGAGTGTCACCACAGTGGGGTCAGTCAGTGTTATTATAGTGAGTGTCACCACAGTGGGGTCAGTCAGTGTTATTATAGTAAGTGTCACCACAGGGGAGTCAGTAGGTCGTATTATACTGTGTGTCACTACAGGGGGTCAGTCAGTGTTATTATACAGATTGTCACCACAGGGGAGTCAGTCAGTGTTAGTATTGTGAGTGTCACCACAGTGGGGTCAGTCAGTGTTATTATAGTAAGTGTCACCACAGGGAGTCAGTCAGTGTTACTATAGTGAGTGTCACCACAGGGGTCAGTCAGAGTATAGTGAGTGTCACCACAGGGAGTCAGTCAGTGTTATTATAGGGTGTGTCACCACGGGGGTCACTCATTGCTATTATAGAGAGTGTCACCACAGGGGAGTCAGTCAGTGTTAGTATTGTGAGTGTCACCACAGGGGTCAGTCAGTGTGAGTATAGTGAGTGTCACCACAGGGGTCAGTCAGAGTATAGTGAGTGTCACCACAGGGAGTCAGTCAGTGTTATTATAGGGTGTGTCACCACAGGGGGTCACTCATTGCTATTATAGAGAGTGTCACCACAGGGGAGTCAGTCAGTGTTATTACACAGAGTGTCACCACAGGGGGGGTCAGTCAGTGCTATTATAGAGAGTGTCACTGCAGGGAGTCAGTCAGTGTTATTATAGAGAGTTTCACCACTGGGGGTCAGTCACTGTTATTATAGAGAGTGTCCCCACAGTGGAGTCAGTCAGTGTTGTTATAGAGTGCGTCACCACAGGGGGTCAGTCAGTGTTATTATAGTGAGTGTCACCACCGGTGGTCCGTGTTAATACAGTTAAAAATCGTGAAATATAAGGTTATCATCTAACAGGTATATTCGGCAGTACTAGTCTCCGGTCAGCAGCTCTCCTTCATATTGGACTATATACTGGAGCTGTGTGATTTTTAACTTTGTCCATCATGGTCCAACACTGGCACCTTCAAGTCAGTTTCAACATGGGGTGATGGGTGGAAGGGGAGGCGGGTTGGGGGGTTTTGTCAGACTTATTCTGGTGATTGTCATAATGAAGGTTCAATTGCCATTATTTTTGTTTTGAATCTTTTTTTTCCACGGGATGTGGGAGTTACTGGCACATCCATTTAGTGCGGCATGTGGACTCAGTGGTTAGCACTGCTGCCTCACAGTGCCAGGGACCCAGGATCAATTCCAACCTCACGTGACTGTCTGTGTGGAGTTTGTACATTCTGCCTGTGTCTGGATGCTATTTGCTCGCATAGTCCAGGGATATGCAGGTTAGGGTGGATTGGCCGTGCTAAATTGCCCCATAGTGCCCAGGGATGTGCAGGTTAGGGTGGATTGGCCGTGCTAAATTGTCCCATAGTGCCCAGGGATGTGCAGGTTAGGGTGGTTTGGCCATGCTAAATTGCCCCATAGTGCCCAGGGATGTGCAGGTTAGGGTGGGTTGGCCGTGCTAAATTGCCCCATAGTGCCCAGGGATGTGCAGGTTAGGGTGGATTGGCCGTGCTAAATTGTCCCATAGTGCCCAGGGATGTGCAGGTTAGGGTGGATTGGCCATGCTAAATTGCCCCATAGTGCCCAGGGATGTGCAGGTTAGGGTGGGTTGGCCGTGCTAAATTGCCCCATAGTGCCCAGGGATGTGCAGGTTAGGGTGGATTGGCTGTGCTAAATTGCCCCATAGTGCCCAGGGATGTGCAGGTTAGGGTGGATTTGTCAGACGTAAATATAGGGTCGGGGAAAGTGTCTGGGTGGGATAGTACTTTGAGGGTTGGTGTGTACTTATTGGGCCAAATGTCCTGTTTCCACACTTTCAGGATTCTATGAATTAAAGCCCAGAGGGCTGTGCGTCTGGACTGATCTTTAGGCCAGATTGGGCAAAGGTGGCTGATTTCCTTCTAGAAAGGAAAATGGCGAATGAGGCGTGGTTTCCTGACTTATCAACAACGGTTCATGGTCATTGTTCGACTCTGAACTCTATGTTGTTATTGCTGTTCCATTGCAGCAGCAGCCGATGCGGGATTCGAACTCACTTCCCCAGAACCTGAGCCTGATGTCTGGGCTCATTGTCCCCTGAGCACCACCAAAGGGGGCGCCAGTCAGCCTCATTCACGCTCTGACCGGGGAGGGGGGCGTCACCGTCGGCTTTCCTCCCGTGACGTGTTCAGCCTCTGGTCATACGGTCAACGTCACCACGCGGGGAGGGAGGGGCCGTTGGCTGTTGCCGTGGTGACGCCGCGAGCTCTTTGACACTCGAAAGCCTTTTGAATGGCTCAGGTCACGTGTGTTTACCTCTGACCCCGCCCCTTCCTGATGGACCGCCGTCCTGACCAGTCACCGGGTGAACGACGTCACTTTCCCCCGCCTCCCTCTCATCCCCCCGCCCACCGACAGACGGCCGGTCTCGCCAATGGGAGGCGACGGCGCGGGCTCTCGGCCAATGAGGGAGAGCGAGGGGGGCGGGGATAGCCTGCGCACGTGGTTCCTACCCTCGGTGGGTTCGGCTTGTCGGGGGCAGGTCGGAGTGCGCGGCGTCTCCGCTGTCGGCGGTTGAGGTAACGCGCAGGGCGTTCGGGCACCTCCGGTCGTGGGGCGAATTGCTGCCGGGCCGCCTGCGGCGGTGGGGTGGTTTAATGCAAGCCGAAGCCTGACTGTCCGGTTTTGGGGTGTATGTGGTATACCGCGGGGGTGCGGCCCTCTCCCCGGCCCCGGGATCCTTGACCCCGCCCCCTTTCCCTGCTCGAGGAAAGTTCACCTGGAGTTTGCTGCAAGAGCTGCACCTCTGTCCTGGTCTTACTGCATTCCTGATCACATCCCATCGCATTCCTGATCAACTCCCAGTCCATTCCTGATCAGGTCCTGTTGCACTCCCGTTTTGCCCCCAGTCCATTCCTGATCAGGTCCTGTTGCACTCCCGTTTTGCCCCCAGTCCATTCCTGATCAGGTCCTGTTGCACTCCTGTTTTGCCCCTAATGCATTCCTGATCAGGTCCTGTTGCACTCCCGTTTTGCCCCCAGTCCATTCCTGATCAGGTCCTGTTGCGCTCCTGTTTTGCCCCCAGTCCATTCCTGATCAGGTCCTGTTGCGCTCCTGTTTTGCCCCTAATGCATTCCTGATCAGGTCCTGTTGCGCTCCTGTTTTGCCCCTAATGCATTCCTGATCAGGTTCTATTGCACTCCTGTTTGCCCCTAATGCATTCCTGATCAGGTCCTGTTGCACTCCTGTTTTGCCCCTAATGCATTCCTGATCAGGTCCTGTTGCACTCCTGTTTTGCCCCTAATGCATTCCTGATCAGGTCCTGTTGCGCTCCTGTTTTGCCCCCAGTCCATTCCTGATCAGGTCCTGTTGCACTCCTGTTTTGCCCCTAATGCATTCCTGATCAGGTCCTGTTGCACTCCCGTTTTGCCCCCAGTCCATTCCTGATCAGGTCCTGTTGCACTCCTGTTTTGCCCCTAATGCATTCCTGATCAGGTTCTGTTGCACTCCTGTTTTGCTCCCAATGCATTCCTGATCAGGTTCTGTTGCACTCCTGTTTTGCCCACCAGCCCAATTGCATTCCTGGTCAGATTTGCTTTTTGATCAGATCCAATCTGATCCTTGTCCAGCCTGGATGTGGAGTTAACGTATACCTTTCCTAATGCTGATGTCAGGGTATATCTGTATTGAATCCTGCTGCAGTCTGATATTAACCCTGTACTGGTTCAATTTTGTCCTGATGCTGATCTACGTGGTCTTGACGTTAGTCCTATTTGAGACGTCGTGTTACCCTGGTTCAGCTAGGTTGTTGTGAGAGGGGGTTAACAAAGATTCCACATGACAGTACTACTTTTCCTGACTGCCTCAGTGCTTACAGGCTGCATTTGTGACATCGAGGATTGGAAGACCTGTAATTTCCTCCAGTTCAACTGAAATCAGTGCCTTCAGCCTCTGCCACAAACTCTCCTCCTCGCACCACTAATTCTAACCCCAGTCTGAGACTGAGGTTAGCTGCTTCGCAGACTCACTCATTTTACCACTCCCCTACACCCCCAACTGCCCGAAACCCTTTATCACTGTCTAAAGCCCCCTCCTCTGCGATACCATTTACATCGGCGCTTCCTCATCTGCTGCTGAAGCCCTCACCCTCACCCTTGGAACGTGGACAAAAATGGTGTTTCGCATTCCTGACCCGCACAGAGTCCCATTCAACGATTGACACTGTGCTGGACATCTATGTTGAGTCATGACTGACCAATCCTTGGAGATTTAAAATTAGAATCCCTCTGCCTCTCTGCAAAACTACTGCGGGTGTTGCAATGGTCCTGGAATACTCGGTGCTTCTAAGTCTTCTGTGCGGTTTTGACCTGCTTATTTATGGAAGTCTGGAACTCTGATTGGAGCGGGGAGTCACAACCTAAGTTTATTTCTCAGCCTGTGGAATTTTCCGTCACAGAAAATGGTTGAGGGCGAGACATTAAATGTTTTCAAGGAGGAGGTGGATGTAGTTCTTGGGGCTGAAGGGTATGAGGGAGAAAGTGTACTGAGATGGATGATCAGCCATGATTGTATTGAAGGGTGGAGCAGCCCTGAGGGGCCAAATGGCTTACGTACTCTCTGTATACACATCTGATGCAGTGGAGAGAAAGCTCACCCCACTGATGTCTGGCTTTCGTGGGGTTGATGAAAGTTTGCACAGATTGGTCTTGCATCCATTGGAGAGTTTAGAAGAATGACAAACTATCTTGTTGAAAGAGATGGAGTTGACTGGGTGGACATTGAGCGGTTCCCTCCCACCTCGCCCCCTCAAACGTCCACCCAGCCCTCCAGGAGAGACAAGAACTGGGGCACAGTTTAACCATGAGAAGGTCTCCTGTTTAAGAGAGAGAGAGATGAGCAGGAATGTTATCTCTTGGAAGGTCCATGGGATCCTCTTCCCCACAGAGTGATGGAGATGTGCCCATTGGATGTTTTTAAAGTGGCAGGCGATATGTGATAGACTCTTGCCCAAAAAGGGAGTCTATCAGGAGTGGGAGGGAATGCAGAGTCAAGGCTACAGTCAGATTAGCTCTGCCTGTATTGACGGTTGCTGGAGGCGCAAGGGGCTGAATGGCCTCGGAGTTTGTGCATTTTGACTTCTTTTCCCACTTTTAGCCACTTTGATCCCACTTAGAAGAATTCAGTTCCTAAACCATAAAGCCTATTTATTTCTCAGGGGTTACCCCACCTCGTGTTTCCACCCCAGTGCCTCATCACAGTACCATTGAGGGGGAGGGGGGATGTCCATGTGAAACATGTTTATTGCCTGAGAAGCTGAGACAGAGGACCTGGATTCAGCGAGCAGAGCACAAATCTACCAAATATAGCCGTCTTTGAATCCTAGAAATACTTGCTGTCTGAGGAATAGTTTTGAAGCACTGCTCTGATTCTGCTGGCAGCCAGTTCGTCCCAGTCCTCTGCAAGGGGAAAGTGCTGGTGCAGTGATGAGGGTCGTCACCCAGAGAGTGGTGAATCTGTGGAACCCGTTGCTGCGGAAGGCTGTGGAGGCCACGTCATTGAGTATTTTAAGATAGTGATAGGTCCTTGTTTAGTAAGGGGATCAAGGGATATGGGGAGAAGGCAGGAGATTGGCTTGAGAAACATATCCACTCCGATCAATTGTGAATCAAACTCAATGGGCCGAACAGCCCAATTCTGCTCCCATATTTTATGGTCAGTGGTGGAAAAGTCACTGGACTAGTAATCCAAAGGTCTGGGCTGATGTTGTGGGGACACTTTTTAATGTCCCACCAATCAGTGAGTGGTAATTTGCAACTAAAAGCTAGCCTCGGGGTGACTGGTGTTCAGTTTTGGTCTCCTTGCTATAGGAAAGATGTTGTTAAAACCTGAAAGGGTTCAGAGATGATTTACAAAGATGTTATAGGAGTTGAGGTTTTGAGCTAAAGGGAGAGACTGAGTAGGCTGCAGCTGTTTTCCCTGGAGCGTTGGAGGCAGAGGGGTGACCTTCTAAAGGTTTGTGAAATCATGAGGGTCATAGATGTGGTGAATTGCCACGGTCTTTCCTGAAGGTAGGGAAGACCAAAACAAGAGGGCATAGGTTTAAGGTAATGAGGGGAAAGGTTTACAAGGGACTTAAGAGGCAGCGTTTTCACTCCGAGGATGGTGCGTGTATGGAATGAACTGTCAGAGGAAGTGGTGGAGACTGGTACATTTATAATATTTAAAAGGCATCTGGATGGGTACATTAATAGGAAAGGCTTACAGGAATATGGGCCAAATACTGGTAAATGGGACGAGATTAATTTAGGATATCTGGTCGGCATGGACGAGCTTCTGTGCTGTACAACTCTCTGACTCAAATTGTTGACTGTTGGGGGAGAAAAAACCCATTTCACAGCCCTTTGTGGAAGGAAATTTGGCAATCAGACACACAGCGGTCTGATTGACTCCTGAATGCTCTCAGAAATGGCCGATTAGCCAGTCATTGGTGCTACAAGCTGTAAACGAAAGGAACAAAACTGGAAACGACAATGGCAAACACAGCCCTGTGGCCCCTGCAAAGTCCTCCTATGTAACTTCTGTCAAAATTGGGCTGATTCTCCCACAGACAGATTAGGCAACAGCCTGACATAAGAAATTGTTGGATAAGCTCAATATCTGCCTAACCCTAACCCTCACCCTATCCCTAACCCTGACCCTAACCTTGACCCTGACCCTGACCGCAGCATCTGTGGAGAAAAATCAGAGATAACATTTTGGGTCCGGTGACCCTTCCTCTGAACCGTATCAGAAACGTTAACTCTGATTTTGCTTCACAGATGCTGCCAGATCTGCTGAGCGTTTCCAGCAACTTCTGTTTTTGTTCCTGATTTACAGCATTTCTTTTGGTTTTTAGTCTGACATAAGACCTCTCATTCAACAGCACCATGATGTGGACCAGGTAGAAGGACAGGGGCACCAGATAGATGGGAATGGCAGTGCCTGCAGGTTCCCCTTTGAGGCATGCACACCTCTGGCTTGGAAATATATTGGCTGTTCCTTTACTGTGGCTGGGTTAATCTCCCAGAACTCTCTCCCTGAACTGCACTGTGAGTGTACCTGCACCACACGGAAGGCAGCGGTCCAAGGTTGGTGGCAAGCCGTCATCATCTTGAGGGGCAATTATGGATGGGTTATAAAGGCTGACCCAGCCAGCTACCCTTGATCGAACTAAAATAAAAATATCTTTTCAAAGGCCCTATTGCTATCTGACCATGCCATCCCCACAGGTAGTGTGTTCCTGATATAAAAACCTTTTCTCATTGATGGACAAAGGGGATCAATCTTACCTAGGATGGCAGGCATAGGAGAGTCAGAGGAGGCAATGATCTGGTGGAATTATCACTGGACTGTTTATCTGGAGACCCAGATAATGTTCTGGGGAACAATCAGAATCGAGAGGGCAAAGATACTCCGCAAACTATTAGGATTGAGGGCTGACAAGTCCCCCAGGGCATTAAAGGAAGTGGCAGCAGAGATAGTGGATCCATTGGTTACAGTATTCCACAATTCCCTGGATGCAGGAAAGATTCCAGTGGATTGGAAAACTGCTAATGTATTCAAAAAGGGAGGGAGGGAGGGAGGAAAAATGTGAGAAATTACAGGCCAGTTAGTTTAACATCTGATGTTGGGAAAGTGTTAGAATGAGTTGTCAATGAAGCAATATCAGGACATTTGGGAAGTCAAAACGCTGTCCATCAGAGTCAGAATGGTTTTTTGAAGGGCAAAACATGTTTGACTTGTTTGCTAGAGTTCTTCGAAGATGTAAAAAGCAAAGTGTAAAATGGGGGTCCTGTAGATGTAATTTATTAGATTAGATTAGATTACTTACAGTGTGGAAACAGGCCCTTCGGCCCAACAAGCCCACACCGACCCGCCGAAGCGCACCCACCCAGACCCATTCCCCTACATTTACCCCTTCACCTAACACTACGGGCAATTTAGCATGGCCAATTCACCTAACCTGCACATTTTTTTTTTGGACTGTGGGAGGAAACCGGAGCACCCGGAGGAAACCCACACAGACACGGGGAGAATGCGCAAACTCCACACAGACAGTCGCCCGAGGCAGGAATTGAACCCGGGTCTCTGGCGCTGTGAGGCAGCAGTGCTAACCACTGTGCCGCCCTCTGGAAGGCAATTTGATAAGGTGCCACACAAAAGGTTAATTCACAAGGTTGGATCATACGGGAGTGGGATACTTTATTAGCTTGGATAGATGACTGGCTGCTGGACAGAAGATAAGTGAGTTTATGGTCAGGATAAATGTTTTTTTTTCTGGATAGCAAGAGGTAACTAGTGGGGTGCCCTGGGGTTCGGTCCTTGAATCCCAGCTATTTATAATCTAATTAACGAGTTGGATATAGAGACAGAAGGCCAAATTTGCAGATGACACAGAAATATATGGGATGGTAAATTGCAGTGAGGAAATAAGAACCTTACAAAGAGTGTGCCAAAGTGTGGCAGATGGAGTTTAATGTGGATAAGTGTGAAGTCATACACTTAGGTCCCCTTCCTATTTTTTCAACCAATTATCTAAATGGAGAGAGACTTTCGGATGCTCTGGTGCAGAGGGATCTGGGTGTCCTTGTTCATGAGTCACAGAAAACTAGCATGCAGGTACGGCAGATAATAAAGATAGTGAATGGAACGTTGGCTTTTATAGCTAAAGGAAGAGAATATAAAGATAAGGACGTAATGTTGCAACTATACAAGGCACTGGTGAGACCGCACCTGGAGTACTGTGAGCCGTTTTGGTCCCCTTATTTGATGAAAGATGTGGTGCCACCGAGTTTTGAGAAGGTTTGTAGCTCCGGTTGGGGTTCTGGATGTACGTTAGCTCGCTGAGCTGGAAGGTTCGTTTTCAGGCATTCACTACCCCAAAGTGTAGTGGATGCTGGGACAGTGAGTAAATGTAAGGAGGAGTTAAACAGCTTTATAATTGGATAATGGGTTGAAGGGTTATGGGGGTGAGGAGCATGTCAGCCATGATCAAATGGCGGAGCAGACTCGATGGGCTGAATAGCCTAATTCTGCTCCACACCTTATGAACTGAGTTCCGATCTCACCCCGGCAGATGGTGGAATTTGAATTCAATAAAAAATAATCTGGAATTATGAGTTTAATGATAACCATGAAACCATTGTCAATTGTTGGAAGAACCCACCTGGTTCACCAATGTTCTTATAGGGAAGGAATCTGCCACCCTAACCTGGTCTGGCCTACATGTGACTCCAGACCCACAACGACGTGGTGACTCTTAACTGCCCTCTGGACAGCTAGGGATGGGCATTAAATGCTTGCATAGTCAGTGACGTCCTCGTCCCATGAAAGATTTTCAAAAATCAAGAGTTATGGGTGGGAAAGTGGGCGCGAGGAATGTCAGATCAACCATAATCCTATTGAATGGTGGAGCAGGCAGGAGGGGCCAAATGGCCTACTCCCATTCCTTCTATTTATGGGCTTCCAGCTCTGTATCCGGACTTGGCGGCTTCTTGAGACCACCATTTTATCATCCCATCAGCTAGATTGCGTGCCTGGAACGTGGCTTGAGCTTTCTACCATCTCCGAGGTGAAAGTGGCTTCACTGGTGCCGAACTCTTTTGGGTTTTCTCATAGCAGGGATTTCATGTGGTATCACAAGTAAACGGACCCCTGATCTCCTATTCCTATTGATCACCAGGGCAGAACTGAGCAGCGTTCCCTGCTGCACCAGTGGGTTTTTTTTAAAAGAAAAGCTGCAGTTCTCAGTTGTCTGTGAAGGTTTCAGAGCGATTTAAAAAGTACAAAAGCAGCAAGAAGTGAGGGAAAAGAAGTTTTGCTTAATCTGATTGCAGTGAATTAATTCTGAGCATCAAGAGGGGCACCTTAAGTTCAATTTCTTGTTTGGATTTAACCTCCAGCTTTCAGATGAAGTTTCACTGCCTTCAGATTGCCGAGGTCTGTGAGATTATGAGCCTGTGTATCTACCCAGTCGTGTGAGCAAGCAATAGTGTTGCAAGCTTGCTTACATTTTGTGTACATTTAGGTTTTCTGATAAGATCCCTCTACCCCAGCATTTTCTACTCAAATGTTAATTAAAGGTAGGGCCCTGGATAGAATTGAAGAACAGAGGGACGTAGGGGTGCAGGTATATAATTCCTTGAAGTTTGCGTCACGTTTAGATAGGGTGGTTAAAATAGCGTTTGGCACGCTCGTCTTCATTGCTCAGTCCTTTTGAGTTATAAAGAAAGGCTGGATTGTTTTTCACTGGAGCATAGGAGGTAGAGAGGTGACCGTATAGAAGTTTGTGAAATAATGAAGGATTAGACAGTGTTATTGGTAAGTGTCTTTTCCCCAGGATAGGGGATTTCAAGACTGGGGGCATATTTTTAGGGTGAGAGGAGAGAAATGTTAAAAAGGCAGGAGAGGCAAATATTTTACAGAGTAGCTTGTGTGTGGACTGAACTCCCTGAGGATGTGGATATCAATGTTTGGAAGTTGTTGCCTAATACCGTCAAAATTGGCCGTCCTCCAATTTCGAACTTTGACTTATGGATCTGGTCTATCCTTTTTCATCGCTATTTTGAAACTAATAGCTTTATGGTCCCTGGCCCCAGAGTGCTCTCCCACTGACACCTCAGTCACCTCCCCTGTCTTCTATCCCAACAGTAGGTCAAGTTTTGTTCCTTCTGTACAGGAAATATACAAGACCATTACAGGCAAGTCAGAAAAGGCTCACTCAACTGATAGCTGGGGTGCCGGGGTGAAGAATGGTTGAGGTCGATATCCTTTGGAGTATCAAAGAATGAGAGAGCCCCTTACTGAAAAACGCAAGACCCTGAGCTGACTCAGTGAGGTAGAAGTTGGAAGGATGTTTCCCCTTGTGGTGTGAACCAGAACTTGGTTGGGGGGGGAAGGGGTACAGTTTAAACCGAAGAATATATCATACACCCTGCTTAAGATGCTGATGAGAATTCCTGAGAGAACTTTCCTCCCCAGAGACTGGGGTAAGGGGTGGTGCAAGGTTGTAAGGTAGATGGATCCTGGACTAACCAAGGGGTAAAATGGGAGTTGGTGAGAAAGTGGAGTTGAGGCCGTTGTCGGATCAGCCATAATCTGATCCATGGTGGAGTAGGCTGGAGGGGATGAACGGCCAACTGTCTGCTTTAATCAGTGTGTTCCAAGGTCCCTGAAACTTGGTGACCCGGTCTGAAGATCTTATTATGAGTTTCTGGGAAATAACAGCGCACTATGTTTGGAAAAGCTATGCATATTGCTTTGGGCTTGATACCCAAGTAAGGCAAGTACATTTTGAAGTCCACCAATATGGAAAACAGTGGTCGGTGGAGACTGACATAAAACATGGTTCCAGACAACAGTTATGAAATCTTGCTGTGCTATTCCCTTGTATAAGGTAGCACATACTCGCACAGCAGTGATTGGAATCCTGCTGTGCTCTCGTTCTCGGGCTGCTCATCCTCTCGGATTCGTCAGGTGTATTTTGGAGCTCAGCAGTGAGCTGCTCGTGGCTTGGGATGGGGGAGAACTTTGTGCGGATGGTTTGTGTCGTCATGGCCGTACAATCCTGGGCTGTAGATAAACACGCTGCTAATGGCAGACACTGTCCAATCTTCAATCCCCAGGGAGCAGCTGAGAGAATAGTACTCCAGTGTAATTTAAGCAGTTAAAATCTGTGCAGTGTGAATTGATAAGCAAAGCATACTGTACTTTGCAGTAGTGTCCAGTTTCAATAATTGGGGCGAGAGAGATAGTGTCATTTTTGCTATTCTTACTTCACTTGTTACTTTGGGTCTTCATTTGCTTGGATTGGTCAGGAGTTCTTCTCAGCGCAGCGACTGCTACAAGGGATAAAGGATTCCCTGGTCACTGTTAGAAAAAGAACAGGGGTGCTTTCCCAGTGTCCTCGGCCAATAGTCTTCAAACGACAACGCTAACTCAGATGATCTAGTCTACAAGTAATCATTTGGTAGTATGTGACTTAGAAAAGAGATGCAAAGTCAAAGCTTTTTATCTTGCGCTCTTGCATCCCAAGCATCAGGTTTGGGATGGAAGAAACCAAATTTGGAAAGGGAGCAACAATTTCCACAGCAGGAGAGGAAGGTGCTGCTTGGTTTGGTATGGAGATGATGCAGGAACTGTTAATTGTCAATCTACTTACCTGAGCAAAGACAGAGCAAGCTGGTAGTCTCTGATTGGTCAGGATGTTGCCATGGAGAAATGCAGCCGGAATTGCTGTTCCCTTAAGCCCTACCTGGCTGAGAAGTGTGGCATGTACAAGATCCTTTTGCCCAAGCAGAGCAAGGTCCTGTGTCTGAATGTGCACATGAATTACACTGTGAACCTGACTGATAATCGTAAATGATCTGGATGTCTCCTTGTTGCTATTTGTGGGAGCTTACTGTGTTTCTGGGCTTCCTACATTACATTGGTTATGGCAGGCATCAGCTGGAAAAGACTCTGGCACTTCCCAAGGCAGTGAAAGGTGCTCTGGAAATGTTAGATCTTCCTTTGGGTGGCACACTGGTCAGCACTGTTACCTCAGTGCCAGGAGCCCTGTGTTTGATTCCAGCCTTTGGGGACTATGCGTGGAGTTTGCACATTTTCCCTGTCTGTGTGGGTTTCTTCCAGGTGCTCCAGTTTCTTCCTGTAGTCCAGAGATGTGCAGGTTGGGTGGACTGGCCAAGATGAATTGCTCATATTGCCCAGGGATAGAGTTAGAGTCATAGAGACGTACAGCATGGAAACAGACCCTTCAGTCCAACTCGTCCATGCCAACCAGATATCCTAACCCCATCTAGTCCCATTTGTTAGCAACCGGCCCATATGCCTCCAAACCCTTCCTATTCATAATACCCATCCAGATGCCTCTTAAATGTTGTAATTGTACCAGCCTCCACCACTTCCTCTGGCAGCTCATTCCATACATGTACCACGCTCTGCGTGACAAAGTTGCCACTTAGGTCTCTTTTAAATCTTTCCCCTCTCACCCTAAACCTATGCCCTCTGGTTTTGGACTCCCCCATTCCAGGGAAAAGACTTGTCTGTTTATCCTATCCATGCCCCTTATGATTTTGTATGTGCAGGTTAGGTAGATTAGTCATAGTAAATGTGGGTTTACAGGGCGAGGGTTGGGGGTTGTGTGTGGGATGCTGTTTGGAAGGTTGGTACAAATTTGAAGGGCAAATGGCGTCTTTTTGCACTGTAGGGATTCTGTGATTCTTTTACATATTGTTTTAAGCTGCCTAATATCGTGTGAGCGAGGATGGTGCATTTTGCGTTTGCTACCAACTTGTCCACCCCAGAGTGTAACTGCTGCTGGTCAGTTCACTTCAAGTTCAGTTTTGTTGAGGAAAGTGTGTCATTGTTCAGCTTGTAATCCCATAGCCCCGTGATGAAACTTGGCATTCAGTATAAAGCAGTCTCTTTGTAACATGACTTGGAGCAATGTGATCCTGCCTTTATGCTCAAAACTCCTTTTTCCCAAAAAAAAAATCATTTGTACTGCTTCATGGAGAGAGTCACTTGATTGAATGAGAGCTGTTTGTGTAGGGAAAATGAGAGGTGTGGAGATGGTGGTGTGTGGAGAATTCTTGTGGTAGTTAGCCGTGGCAAAATTCCAAATGCGTTCATGGAATTTTCCTCGGGTGTTTTTAATAAAATTGCAATGCTTGAGACTTTTACTGAAATCTTGGCACTGACAGAAGTGTGTGACTACACAAGATGTGTGTATTGCGTAGTTGGCCAAAATGCTTTTTCTGTAATGTATGCATTAAATGGAGGTGCTTTCTCGACTTTGAATGACCAGTTCTTCAAAATAAGAATCCAAAAACCAGCCTTTACTTGAATAGATTTATTTACAGTGTGAAACATTTTAGGTATGTAACTCCTAACTCCGCCTTACTCTTCTGTTTGTGTTTCCACATGTGCTCAAGTCACCTTCCAACCCCATGTCCTCTACCTTAATGTACTTAACATTCAGTTGGTATCAATATCAGCTGAAGTATGATCCAGTGTTACACAATTGCCCTTCCTTGGGAAACCAAAGATGACCCCTGCCACCTTGAAGCCGTCACCCCTTTGTTAAGATGCAGAGGTCGAACCCCTCTGCTAATTACAACTAAGACACCCAGAAAAGTTTACACATTTGTGAAAGAAAACCCCTGAATTCCACTGCTTCACGAAAAAAACGAACAATTTATTTTCTTAATTCTAGCGGTGAGCACTAAACAAAAGCTATTAACAAACCCGAGCCCCTTTTTCTCTTAACTAACTCTGACCCCAAGTCTATAAAAATGCTGCTCCGGTAACACAATCATTAAACATTAAATCAGCTTAAAGTCAATACAGTTTCTTGTGCTGTCTTCCTTCCGTCTTTCCAATTCTGCTGTCTTCCCCCGGGTCGTCATCTTAGTTTTTACTGCGAGTGTCTTTGTATACAGTACCTTTAATAGATGCTGCCGTCTGAGAGGTTTCTTTTGAGCACAAGATGTTTATTTCTTCAAATGGCTCTCGTGTTTGATGGGCTCTGACTAATTTTCAAACTGCCCTTCCTTTTCATGTCCCAAAGATTTGTACCTTTTCATTGGTCCGAGGTTGTCGGTACAATAAAGTCCAAATTCAATTGGTTTTTGGTATCCTGGGCATAATTTAAATTAGTTGGTTAAATTCCAAGCCTTAACATCAGAACGCAACCCCAAGCTGATTGTTGCATATCTCTGCAGCTGTCAGCTAGTCACAGACACATGTGCTGGCCCGATCTCTCAGCTCAGGAAAGGCACCTCTCTCTGAAAGTGACCATAGACTGTTTCGACTTTGTAACACCCCCTTCGGCCCCACGTTTCTCCCTGCTTATTGATTTGTTTCGGCTCCGAACTCTACATCGACTTTCCCTGAGCTCACCTGCTTGAATCCTTTGCTATCAGATTTCTGCCCCTTGTCACATTACTGTAACAGCCCTCATTAAAGTCACAAATGGTGTCCTGGATGACTCTCCCTTATCTTGTTCTGCTTGACCAATCTGCAGCCTCTGCTCACCATCCCCCTCCAGCACCTCTTCCCCCATTGCATTGATTCAAAATTGATAAAACTTTAGCCACAAAATCATTAGTATTGGCTTCACTTCCTCTTTCCACGCTGATATCATTTTATCCAAGTGATTTATTACTTATTATTACTCTTTCAAACCAAGAAACCTCTGAGTTAAAAGCCCACATCTTAGCCTTATGCTTTCCAAATGCACCACTATCTTGCATCTTTTGTTTTTATACCCTATCAAAGTAATTGTGAAGGTAGTTATAAAGTAACATCTGTCTGCCATTTCAGCACAGAAATCCATACAGTGGGTCAGACGCAAACCTTGTCAACCAGTCCTGATTAACTCCAGATTTTTCCCACGTTCCATTCTGCAGCATAAATGCATGAGGTGGCATCCTTTTAAAATTCCTTCCTGGGATGCAGCTGTCAATGGCTAGACCAACCTAAATTGCTCATCCCTAACTGCCCTCGATTAATGAGTTTGATTGCGGATCACTACAGCAAAAGAGGTAGGCTGCCTAAGTATGGAATGGCCTGGTGGGAACTGACAGAGTCTTGGAGTCGCATAGTACAGAAAAAGCCCCACCCAACCTGTCCACACTTTCTTGCACTTGAATGTAATGACATTTTCAAGTGCTCACCTGAGTACTTTTTTACTGCTTGTGAGGTTTCCTATCTCTGCTACTCTCCTAGGCATTGCATTTCAGGTTCCTATCAACCTCTGGGTGAAAATTGTTTTCTAAATACCCTCTAAACCTCCTGCTCTTCACCGTAATGTTATGCCCCCTTGTTATTGACCCGTCAAATAAGGGGAGTAGCTGCTTCCTGTTCACCCTATCCATGCCCCTCATAATCTTGTACACATGAATCAGATCTCCCCCCCCCCCCTCCCCCCGCCGCTCTTACAAGGAAACAACCTGTCATAGTTAAAGTGCTTTCAGCCAGGCACATCCTGGTGAATCTCCTCTATGCCCCCTCCATTGTAATCATATCCTTCCTACAGTGAGGTGACTAGGACAGTACTCTTGCTGTGGCCTAACTAGAGTTCTGCATAGCACCAACAAACGCTCCCCCACCCGCTCTTATAATCTGTTCTTGGTGCACCCCTTCGACACAAGCTACGCAGACTATTTGTTCCCACATCGGTGTCACAACTGTCTTCCTTCCCTGGGACAATCCCGTAGCAAGGCAAACTACCAAAGGAAATACTCACGGCCCTGTCACTCAATCTTTGAAACCTACATCTGGGTGATGTGCGTTTTTTTTTCCACCTCCCGTTATCAGGGCTGCCATCTCAGCGGATCATGTCCCCCCCCAGGCCATTTAAAGGTTGATGGGACAGGGACCCTTGTCCCACCTCACCCAAAGCATTCTTGTTGTTCCTCTAATTTGGTGAAGCATCCCAAGGTGTTTGTTTTTGTTGGGATTGGGGTGGGGGCGGGGGGAACATTAGGAGTAGTGACCAAAATCTCAGTCAATGATAGGAGTGTCCTTGAGGGGGAGGGAGAGGCGGGGGAGGGGGGGGGGGGGGGGGGAGGTGGAGGTGAAGAGTGTTAGAAAGGGAATTCCAATTTTAGGCCCCAGGGGATCATACCCAATGGCTGTGCGAGCAACACTGAGTGGGACAAAATCAAGGTCTGGAGGAGTACAGGGATCTCACCTGAGGCTCCACAGACTCTGGGCCTGCTCAGTTTTCTGAGAGCTAACCTGTTGTTTCTCTTGCTTTGTTCCTATTCCCAGTTTGAAGAGGAGAGTGTTACTGGACATACCTGTTCCTCAGGTGGTGCTTCTCTGTGGCTGGTTGGAAACTTTTAAGGACGAACGTATTTGAAAACTCAGATCTGTGGAGAAGGTGAGCATGATTTCCATGAATGGTTTCTGAGTCACAGATGCAGGTTTAATCGATATGCGGGTTAAAATGGAGCAAGGGAAACATTGATCCTCTGCATATAATGGTTTTATAAGCACAGAACTGAAACATTCGACCCATTTTGCTTCTGCTATTGCTTTGTAATGGCTGTCTAATTTAGCCCTGCACCCCAGCTTTCTCCCTAAAACATCCTTCAAGTACAGTTGCCCTCTTGAAAGTTCCTCTGGAGTTTGGTGTCCTGAGGGAAGAAAAATGGCTCTACTCATTTCACCCTTAGTTCTTTGGCCAGTTGCTCAAAATCCATAACTGACTACTTAATGACCTGTCTAGAGGCAACAGTTGCCTATCCCTGATTAATTAAAGCTCTTTATAATTTTGAACACCTCTTTGGTCTCCTGCCAGCCTCTAAGATAAGATTCTGATTGTCTGCTAACATCCCATAGTTCCTCATCCCTGGTAAATTTTATTTGCTGCCAGGCCAGCTCATTGATGTCATAGAGTCATGGAGATGTACAGCATGGAAATAGACCCGTTGGTCCAACTCGTCCATGCCTACCAGATATCCCAACCTAATCTAGTTCCATTTGCCGGTATTTGGCCCAGGTCCCTCCAAACCCTTCCTATTCATATACCCATCCAGATACCTTTTAAATGCTGTTATTGTACCAACTTCCACCACTTCCTCTGTCAGCTCATTCCATACACGTACCACCCCAGGGAAAAGACTTTGTCTATTTCTCCTATCCAGGCCCCTCATGATTTTATAAACCTCTACAAGGCCACCCCTCAGTTTCCGACTCTCCAGGGAAAACAGCCCCAGCCTGTTCAGCCTCTCCCTATAGCTCAAACCCCCCAACCCTGGCAACATCCTCGTAAATCTTTTCTGAACCCTTTCAAGTTTCACAACATGCTTCTGATAGGAGAGAAACCAGAATTGCACACAATATTCCAGAAGTGGCCTCACCAATTTCCTTTACAGCTGCAACATGACCTCCCAACTCCTGTACGCAATACTCTGACCAATAAAGGAAAGCATACCAAACGCCTTCTTCACTATCCTATCTACCTGCGACTCCACTTTCAAGGAACTATGAACCTGCACTCCAAGGTCTCTTTGTCCTCTTCCCCAGGACCTTACCATTAAGTGTATAAGTCCTGTTCTGATTTACTTTTCCAAAATGCAACAGCTCACATTTATCTAAATTAAACTCCATCTGCCACTCCTCAGCCCATTGGCCCATCTGGTCCAGATCCTGTTGTAATCTGAGGTAACCTTCTTCGCCGTCCACTACACCTCCAATTTTGGTGTCACCTGCAAACTTACTAGCATTCTTCCTAAGTTCACATCCAAATCATTTATATAAATTACGAAAAGTAGACGACCCAGCACTGATCCTTGTGGCACTTCACTGGTCACAAGCCTTAGTTTGAAAAGCAACCCTCCACCACCACCCTCTGACATCTACCTTCGAGTCAGTTCTTTATCCAGATGGCTAGTTCCCCCTGTATTCCATGAGATCTAACCTTGCTAACCAGTCTCCAATGAGAAACCTTGTTGAATGTCTTACTGAAGTCCATCTAATTGAAGAAAACCTTCACAGACTCAGAGCTTTGCAACTTGATAGCAGTGAAGGCAGGACCATTGAATGTTCTGGGGGTAGGGGATAGATGAATTCTTCACTAACACTCTCATTGCTCATTAGCCTAGGCCCCTGGATTATTACCCTGTCATTGGTGAAAGGCAAGTGGAAAAGTAGATTTGACGCTCCTATCAGATTAGCCATGATCTTATTGCATGATGGAATGGGCAGCATGGTGGCTTTGGGTAAGCATTGCTGACTCACAGCACCAGGGACCTGGGGGACTGTCTATGTCCAGTTTGCATGTTTCTTCCCCCCCCCCGTCTGCACGGATTTCTGCTGGGTGCTCTGGAGTCCTCCCACAGTCCAAAGGTGTGTAGGTTAGGGTGGATTGGCTGTGCTAAATTGTCCCATAGTGCCCAGGGATGTGCAGATTAGGGTGGATTGGCCATGCTAAATTGTCCCATAGTGCCCAGGGATGTGCAGGTTAGAGTGGATTGGGCGTGCTAAATTGTCCCATAGTGCCCAGTGATGTGCAGGTTAGGGTGGATTGGCCGTGCTAAATTGTCCCATAGTGCCCAGGGATGTGCAGGTTAGGGTGGATTGGCCGTGCTAAATTGTCCCATAGTGCCCAGGGATGTGCAGGTTAGAGTGGATTGGCTGTGCTAAATTGTCCCATAGTGCCCAGGGATGTGCAGGTTAGGGTGGATTGGCCATGCTAAATTGCCCCATAGTGCCCAGGGATGTGCAGGTTAGGGTGGATTGGCCATGCTAAATTGTCCCATAGTGCCCAGGGATGTGCAGGTTACAGTGGATTGGCCGTGCTAAG